>NW_018164833.1:345417-373806 GCF_001263595.1 Phalaenopsis equestris | reverse complement strand
TTAATATATATATATATATATATATATATATATATATAAATGATGAGTGGTATTTTTAAAAAAATTAATTGACTATAAGGCTACAAAGATTTATAATCAATTAAAATTATTAATTTAAAAAATAGAATAAAAATATATTAAATTATATTTAAACGATGTTTTAATATTAAAAATAAGATATATACATTGTCTTAACCCTTAACAACCTACGGCTATGTGACTAGAGTTGTCAAAAAGACTCTTTGTTCTCGAACAACTCGTGTTCGGCTCGCTAAACAAACGAGCCGAACACGGACACATTTTATTTTGTTTGAAATAAAAACGAGTTGAATACAAATAGTGATATTTTTTAATGAGCCTAACAAGCACTGAGTCTAGGCTCGCTCGTGTTCGGGTCGTTTACGCCCCCTTAATACTCAATAAAATGAGGTCTTTGAAAGAAAAAATAGACACCTACTTGAGATAGCCCGTGTCATTATGTTGTCTAATCATATGCCTAAATATTTTTTAGGAGAAGTCATTCTTACAACGATATATCTCATTAATAGGATGCCTAAGCGAATTCTATATTTTTCAAATTCTCTGTAATATTCTCATGGATTCTCACCCACACATCCGCTCTTTTTTTTGGAGTTACCATTGAAAGTTTTCTGATGTATTGTCTTTATTCACATCCATCAACAACACCACACCAAACTTGATCACAATTCTCTCAAATGCATTTTCCTTGATTACTCATTCAATCAAAAAGAGTACAAATACTAATTTTCAACCACTAAAATAATATACAATTTCATGGATATCACATTCTTTGAGAGTCAATCTTATTTTCTCAAATATAAAATTCAGGGGAAAAGCACAAAAAATTGTCATATTTGAGATTTTTTTCAAAGATACTCAGTTGTTTTTCCTTTAACTGGACCAAACCATGCCCCTCAAACAACTCCACTTGAAGAACCAAACTTTGTCACAAAAATAGCCTAAATTCTCTACTCCACTTCAATATGAAACCAATGATCAGGAATTTCGTGTCTATAACAGAAGAAGGATCATTGAGTATATAGAGAACACTATGCAAACTCAAAACTATCAAGAGCCAAAACAAAGTCTTGATAATCATAATTGTATGGATTCATCAACTCATGACTCTCTTACAACAATGGATGATGACTTTAATCAACTAATTGCATATAGGAAATGTATATGAGAGTACACTGATCATTCAATTGAAAGATATACAGTTTATGGGAATTTGCTACCATCTTACAAGGCTTTTGTGATAAGCCTTGATAGTGTGCAAGTTCCCAACTCTGTCTAAAATGCTTAAAGGTTCCAGCATGGAAACAAACAATTAAGGAAGAAATTCAGGCGCTTGAAAAGAATAACAGATAGACACTTATAGAGTTACCTCATGAAAAAAAAACATGTAGGTTGCCAATGGATATTCACGGTCATACAAAGCAGATGAAAGTGTAGAGAGTTTAAAAGTTAGACTGGTTGTCAAAAGCTTCACGCCATGTGAGATTGAATATCAAGTAACATTTGCATATGTCAAACTTAATACGGTCCAGGTTGTACTCTCTTGCAGTTAATCAAATTTGACGTTTATACCAGCTTGATGTCAAAAATACCTTCTTGAATGACAACCTTGACGAAGAAGTCTATATGACTATACCTCTGACCTTGGAAAATAAGTCGAATAGCAGGTTGTCTTGCAAGTTGAAGAAGTCCTTGAACATCTTGAAGCCTTCTCCTGATACTTGATTTGACAGGTTTGCTAAAATAGTGATCACATATACATATCATCAGTGTCAAGTTAAGCATACACTATTTGTTAAATCTGATTCTATAGGCAAAATTGTTGTTCTCATAGTATAAGTAGATAATATTACCGTGACAGGTGATGATTCAAAGAAAATTATCAGACAAAAATTGATACTTACAACAAATTTGAGATCAAGGATCTCAGAAATTTCCAATATTTTCTGGGAATGGAGATGGCTCGGTCTAAGGAGATAATTGTCATATCCCAAAAGAAATACATCTTAAACATGTTAAGTAAAACTAATAAGCTTGGGTGCAAACCTGCTGACACGCCTATGAATTCTAACAAAAGATTGAACAGAAGTGAAGAAAGCAATCCGGTTAACAAAGGAAGATATCAAAGACTTATGGGGAAACTATTTTACCTATCATACACAAAACCTGATATTGAATACTCGGTTAGTATAATAAGCCAACACATGAATAATTCAAATAAAGATCATTAGGAGGCTATAAATAAAATTCTGAAATACTTGAAAATGAATTTCCAAAAGATCTAAAAACTGTACGATTGAGATATACACAAATGCTAGCTGGGAAGGAAAGGTGATAAGAAATTGAACAATCAATATTGTTCATATGTCTACGGGATTCTCATCATTTGGTGAAGCAAAAAGCAAATTGTTGTCTCTCGAAGTAGTACAAATTTTGAATATCACGCTCTTGCGCTAGAAATATGCGAGGAAATATGGATTCAAAGGTTTTTAAAAGAACATAAGATTAAGATGAAAGACAAATAAGATGTTCACTAATATCCAAGCAGCTATTAGTATAGTCAAATATCATGTGCATCATGACAGAATAAAACAAATTGAGATTGATCGACACTTCATCTCAGAAAAGGTTAACAATGAAACTGTTCAGCTCAGTTATGTACCTATACGACATCAGACTATTGATATTCTTATCAAAGCATTATAAGAGGTCAATCATGATGAACTGAAGCCAAAACTTAGATTGTACAATATATACAACCCAGCTTGAGGGAGAGTATTGAAAATTGTCAATCCATCTTAGGAAGAAATTTATTTCCTTCTCTAATAATATATTTCACTAATTGTATTTCCATTATTAGATTTTTTTTCTTATTTTCAATGGATTCCTATTTCATTTTCTTTCAGTATTATATATATGTGGCAATGAGTAATATACGACTTAGAGCGAAAAATAATAATCTTTTCCATAATCTATAGAAATAATGGCTTTTTTACAACACAATTATAGCGACACAACATGATCAAAATAAAGCCTTAGTTTCGAAGGTGTTGCCTAGTTGTGTTAACTCGTAGCCTTATTCTAACTAAAAGTATATCAAAATACCTCAAAAAAGAACTTATATCAAAGTTTAACCGATGTTAAACTTTAAAGGTCCCATGCATTTTCCCTTTTAGCTTTAGTTATAAAAGTAGGGAAAGATAACTAAAAAAGGGTATGGAATTATGTGATAACACCACAAATAAACTTTGCATTTAGGAATATTATAAGAAATATTGCCAAGGTTTTTTAGATATTTTATGAGTAACAAAAAAAATCAATCTTTTGCATTCCAAAATGTTCTTTCCTTTATTCTTTCTCCCTAAAAGTATAAAAAAAATTACATTGATCTAATGGAAAATAAATGATTGCAAATAAATTAAATTAGTCCTTTTGCAAGAAAATATAAATGCAAGTAGAGCCAAATTGCCTACAATCCATTCATTGTTCTATTATTGTAGTAGTGGTAGTTTGACTTTATCAATAGTTGATGGTCAAATAAAGTGGCAGACGTTATAAAAGGAAATGAAAAACTATTTACACAAAAAGTAAAGAGTCCCTCCATTATTTACAAAGCAAAATTTATAAAATAGATAACATCCATTTTCAGAAAGTAATGATGAGGAGACAAGAATAGTTCACCTTAAAAATAAAAAAATAGCACTAGTAATGTCCTTCAAACCTTAGCTTAAAATGAATTAATGGTGTCCATTTGCTAATTTAGTTGCTTAACTTAATGACCTATTTCATTCACCAAACAAGTAATATCAAAGTTGATGTTTCAGCTATGGTTTAGCGTGCAATGCAGTTTGTGGCTCTTTAATGTGATATCACAAATTTAAGCTACTAGGGACCTGAATGAATGAAATTGCACGAAATAATAGGATAAGTTCATATCTATATGTAAAGCATCGTTTGGTTAAATTGGTAGAGTTCCTTTAAAAGCTTTAACAAAATGTGCTTGTAAGAGAGCACTCTTACGATTGATGGTCTCTTAGAAATAAGCACCAAAAAAAAATAACCATGAGATTTAGCTAAGTATAAGTTAAATTGGTAACGTAGAGAATAACTCATCTAGTAGAGGCAAGTTCATTATACTTTAGATCTTGGTTGGCTGCTACTAGTCAAATATGGTTCAAAAGAGTTTGTGATGATTCCCACACATGTTAGATGAGTTTTAATGATGATATTGAAAACCTTCCATTTGAGTGAGTGTCGACCAATGTAGAGGATTCTCATATAAAGAGTTGTTATTGTCATACACATGAGAGTGAAATATAGTCTCACAGCAAAATTGTGAAAGAGTAGAGTTCCTAATTTAATAATAATAATAGTCCTTACCAATTAACTTTAGTTGTATAATTGATGAATACACTTCTACTTGAATATTAAGCTCAAACTGTGGCTTGACGATTTCTAACTAGTTAAAATGTTAATTAGAAAATGAAATGATGACTGAAGCCACCTCACAATGGACTATCATATACGAAGAAATTATAGAATATGGCTCAAAGCGGCAAAAAAAATATAATTAAATTAATGACAGAAGCCACCTCACTAAGATGGTTACCTCGGAGGCCGGACAACAAAGTTAATAAATTGGTCGATCATCTTCATTCAGCACAGCCAGCCCACCTGGAGGTGTTGCCGGCTTATGATACCTCTTAAAGCATTAATATCACAAACCTCTAATGAACATAGTAGCGCTGAAATGCAAACAACTTGCAACAAAAACTTCTTAACCACCATAAATCAAAGTCCTGAAACAGGTCACACTCATGACATCTCCATCGTCCACCAAACTAGGAGGACGAAATATGTAACTCCTCCAAATATGCAGGCCTAAGCCCCAAAAACCTCCTGCAACTGTTAAACAACCCAAGCTCGACCAGACATTGTTCAAATACCATAAAGCACGAATTGATAAAAAAAAAGCTGCCAATAAAAGCCGGAACCTTAACTCCAGAGGCTGTAGCGCTCTAAACTTTAAAAATGCCAACATAAAACATCATTCCAACTTCTAAAAGTAACGGCTGATTATGAAGAAGCTCCGCATTCTCACCCTAAACCCTCAAAAAGGCAATGGGCCCCAAATCCAGCTCCAAAACTGCGATACGAAATAATTCACCCCAAATTTTTCGAGCCACCCAACTCCGCACTCCGCGTCGACCAAATCAAAACGAATCCACCGTACTTGAAGTAGCTTAAAAGATGAATCCACCCTAACTTCCAGCCAAATTAGTGAAACAATAAAACTGCACAAACTCCAACAACTGATCAAACATCTCAAAACACAAAGCGAATTGCTCGCCCCTGACCCGTACTAGCTTAAACTTACACCACTCTAGCAGATCCGAAGTTCAAAATGCTCCCCAACGACAGAAGATGCTAAGAAGGCGCGTGGAAGCCCTAAAAGGTCGCCAAAATGACAGGAATCTCAGCCTCTTAGCTACAAAAGAAAATAAACACCAGCAGAAAGGAGGAAACTGAATGCCCAAAACAAGATGACAAGTTTTATGAGAAAATATTGGATTTGGACTATGCACTTAGAGTTACTTGCAGAGTCCAATAAAATTACGGCGAAATTTAATAAAATCATGTCACGTAGCGGTGACAGAAAAAAAAATAAGATTTGTCTGGTAATACAATGGAATATTTATTTCGTGTTATTCAAATGTTATTGTGTATTACTCAGATGCCATTATGTATTATTTAAGTGTTATTGATATATTATTGTGCTATTATAATATCAGGAATATTCCTAGAATATAATAACACCTGAATAACACAGAATAACACAGGAGAATATTTCCCGTGTTACGGGACCAATTTTTTTTCCTGTGTCACCTCTACGAACATAATTCAATTGGACTCCACACGTAATTCTAATTACGAAGAGTCCAAATCCAATCTTTTTATCCAAGTTTTATACAGCAAAATTGCCTGAAGACTACGAAGGTGAGAGCAAGTGAGCCACGCCTAGTTTTATTAGGCTGAATTTAATTGAGCCATTATAGCTTTTTTGTGGGCAGGTGACATTAAACATTAAAAACACTAGGGCGGGCCAAATTTTCTGTTTGTACATATTTCACAACTACCCTAACATATTTACATACATATATATATATTCAAATTCTTAATATAATATCATAAGTATCACTTTTTAAAAGTGAAATCCACTTTAAAATATCAAAATATTGTGCATGTAAATATGAATCTTTATGTATGAGATAAGTAAAAACATAAAAAATGTGTTCTATGTATTTAAAATTCTCTTTTTTAGGAAATTATTTTTTTTTCTTAAATATTCAAACTCATAGGACTATTCTTCATTTTTTCTTACCTACGCATGTTCGTGTACATCCAATTTTTATTGTTGTTTCCTTCTTAGGGCTCAGACTATTTTTATTATTTTTCTGACAACTTTTTTATTGTTCGATATGATTATATAGTTATAGTTATTATCACCTTCAAAATGTTAATATTAGATCACATACTTTTTAAAGCATGTCGTCAATACAAAATATAGATAGAAGAGAAAGATATGAAAAAGAAAAAATCCAGATAAGATACGGAAAGCTAAGGCTTTATAGAGGGAGACTTGGGTTGCTTTGCTCAAATGAAAGAGTTGGGATAAGAAAATCTTCGATTCACTTATACGATTATGGTGGAACTGAGAGTTTAAACGAATAATGTAATAAATAAAAAATATTAATTAATTATGACCTAAATGATATAAACCAACAAAATCTTGGAGATAAATGCCACTAAATAACAAATTATAGCATGAAAAATTAACAACCCTAAGTGAAAATTGCATAATATGTCCTTATGAAAAAACATGAATAAAACTTACGAAGCTTCCAAGCTTTCAATTGTAATAGAATGCTTCTTCAAGAATAATTTTGAAGTAGCATCAGGACCATATACCTCATTCCCAACCCTCATCAAAGCCAATGTCGATGTCATAGTAAAGGAACCTTCGTTGCTTTGCCTCTCCTCGTTTTTCCCTCTAGTGTCGAAGTGATGCCAATCTCAACCCCCTCCTCACTTGTCCGCGACTGTGCTCCTACAATAAGCCACATGTATGGGTACGAAATCATCCAACTCATCATTCCTCTCTGCTCTACTGGCTTGACCACCTCATTGATAAATAACATTATAGTGATGGCTCTAGTGGTGCTAGCAACAGCAACACACATCGTCCAAGATAAGATTGGGGCTTTGCCTATGTTAATAGCGGAACTTCATGCCTCACTGAAGTGGTTATTCGTCGTTGTCTGGTCCAACTTTTGATTAAAAGGGATGTCGAACGGTTCGACACAAAAGCGGTTATTTTGGAGATCCAGTACTAGCATTAATTTTTGATGTCAAGTGTAGGGTATTCACATGACTGTCTTGGGATGATTCATTGCTCACTCATGGCACCTGGTAGCTCAAGGCACTCATCTGAGACATCTGGTATGTGCTCGGGGCATGAAACCAGGGTTTGTGATGATTCGACCTCCCCGAGAGAACCCGTGATTGGATTGACTCACCCCGGACATTTGACGTGTTTGATGTCCATTATGGTGTTTAGGGATCCCTTTGTATCCATCCAGAGCCCAGAGTCAAGGGAAGTCACGGAGCCCTCCTACGCCCCCTTTGTATCCATCCAGAGCCCCCCAGAGTCAAGGGAAGTCACGGAGCCCTCCTACGCACATTATGAAAAAATTAGAATTTAGAACACATTACACATATCGTAGTTCAGAATGTATGTTGGTGACAAATTCTTCGATCAGTGAACAAGCAAAATACTTATTTTTAAATTTAGGGGATCATAATTTACTATATTTGGTATTTCATAGCTTTCGGATCGAGAAAACCTCCAGTTGGACAATCTACGCCAAAATTAGGGTATTCGAGCCAGACCGACGCCTTGGCACCCAAAACTGCCTCTGAAGCCTCCAAACCGAGCCATGGGAAAATAGGTGCCAGCCTACAGGTGCCTAGGTGCCAAATTGGACATGTAAGCGTTGATCCTGGGCGCCTAGGCGCTAAAAAAACCCCTTCAAATGGTCATTTTCTGAGTCTCGAGAAAGTAAGAGCCAGCCTACTGGCACCAAGGAGCTAGGGTCGCAACACCTAGGCGCTAGTCTAGTTCCAGATCATGATTTTGAGTGTGATTTAACCCCAGTGCATCCTCTTGGTAGCCAAAAAAGGGATCATCTTGGGCTTTGAGAGTATTTGTTTAGGAGGGAGATAAAAGAGGTAATTATACCTCTTTTGGAGGCTTATATGATGAGGCGGGAAGGCCATTTTTGACAAATTAAGGGGGAGTAGAGAGGACTAAATGGCTTATCTCCCTTAAGGTCCTCCATTTGCAAGAGCTCAGCATTTCTTGCCTCCTTCAAGTGTTGGTCATCTTATTCCTAGAGAGTAAAAGCTTGGAGCTCCTTCCTTCTTCCTCTTCTTGCTAGAGAAAGCTTGGGAGCTTCCTTGAGGAGAAGAGCTTGAGAGAAAGGTGAGAGTGAGGGCTTTCTTCTCACAATCCTATTCTTCTTCATCCTCTTCTCCTCCTTCCTTTGCCAAAAGATCTTCTTCTTCTTCCTCCTCCATCCTTTGAGTGTGTGAGGAGATCTTTCTAAGGAGGAGCTTGGCTAAATAGGGAGCAAGGTGTCTCTTCTCCTACATTAAAAGATAGCTTCATCCTATCTTGAGGAAAGATCATCAGCGCATCGTTGGAACTTCACCGTAGCTCATAACTTATTTGGAATCTCGCTGGAGCTGCAAATCTCTCCTACAGCTAGGAGAGTTTCATCTGAGACACAAGCTTGGGACGTCAATCAACCAACATAGTGGGGAGATTCCCTAAAGCCCTTTGCATTTTCTTTCTTAGTCAACCCTAAGATGTTTGTAGAGAATACTAGGTTAAAGTTATTGATTTCCTAGAGAATTCCCTAGGTTAGGAAGCACATTTGTGGTCAAATCCTTTACGAATTCGAGTGATGTCTCCTTTTAAGCCCTAGATCTACATCCTAACGAGTTGGAATCCTAATTTTCTATGACTTTGGGGTTTCCAACCTTCCTTGAAGGGAATATAATAGTTAGATCTTGCAAAATGGGGAAAGCTTTGTAGCTAACTTCTACAAGATCGTGGAGGGGTTGTAGGATGGATAAAGCTTTGTAGCTAGTATGTTCTACAAGTGATGAAGGACTTCACATATAAGAAATTAGATGATGAAGTTCTCCACATTCCTCGCCAGAGCCGGAGGCGACTATGCCTCATATCCAAAAGCTAAAACCTTAGCAACCTGTGTGAGAAACTTAGTTGATTTTGGCTCGTTATTGATTGTGATCACTTGCATCATGTCATGTTGTACGTCGTGATGGGTATGTATTTCATCTTGTATATTGCATTGTATGTTTTCATGCTCATGGGTTTGGTCACCCATAGGAGGCAGGTATAATCAACCACTCGACATCATTCAACTTGATTGATCATTCATCTCCTGATGATTTCATTAGCCAAATGACACTGGTCATCTCGGCCATACGTCTCTAGATTGGTCATTTATGTGTATGCCTTGTATGTGGTGTCACCATGGGTTTGGTCGCTCATGCTAGGTGAATTGGTTGTTTGATACTAGTCAACCAAGACATATGCATATTGATTGGCCAATTATGTGTGATTTATATGTTTCATTTTACATATTGCACTTACATTTGATCAGTCGTCCTAGCTCAGTTGGAACTACTATGTGGTACTGGCAGTTGGAACCTTGGACTTATAATCCTTCTCATGGAGGTGGCCACTTGACTTCTCTCGTAGTATAGGGTCCGGCGACTGAAGGTCTCCACGACTTCTCCTTTGCTTTTGATGTTTTGATATGGGATGTCTCATTGGTAACATCAGTTTTTCGGGAGGAATTTTGGTCCCTAGAGTGCTGATCATATAGGGTAATGAGTGATCTTTTGTCATTAATTGTTCCTGGAGGCTTTTCACTCACAGTGACTAGTGGTCTTCTTGGACCCCGATGAGATTTGGCTGACTTACGTTCTGTGGGCTTCAAGGAGGTTGTAGTACTGTTGCTGTCAGTAGTAACCATACGATGTCCAAGACAGAGCTTGGCAGAAATACAAGGAGACAGTGCATCTTCTCTTGAGATGGATCTATGAAATTTTCTAGCGATTTTATCATTTTTGAAAATCTCAACCTTCATCTTGTGTGATACAGTGTATCCCATTCTTTTCAAGATTTTGGTGATAGAACAATGCTCTTTCTGGGCAAGTCTCTAAAAGACAAAGCAGACTCGGATAAGAGATGTGCGTTGTGCATTTATCTTGCCATGACTATTATGTAAAGATGGCAAGGGTAGCATAGCAACAACCTTATAAAAGCTTACCTCCTAGGAAGCAGCGGACAAAGGTTGAAACCTGCTTCCTCTGAGAAGAGGTGAGGTTTCAGTCAACCCTATTCTTTCAGGATGGGGAGCTCCTTTGGTAAGAATCAATTCTACAGCTTTTGTCATCTTGGTCTAAAGGATCTATATGTTCTGTTTTTTTCTTTCTAACTTGGTCAGTGGTGCGGACTTTGAATTTGACCCAATTTCAAATGCAGACGGTATAGGGGCGAAGACCTTAACTGACTCTTCTTCATACAAGACCCCTTTCCCCTTTGACAATAGCAGGGCGATAGAGGTGTTGATAGTAAACTTGGTGGCAGAGGGAGTGACAGCCCTCATGGTAGTGGAAGCGACGAGCTTGCAGAAGCGGGGGAAACAGACTTAAAAGTGTCTTTGTTACTTTTGTTTTCTTGAGTGTAGGGAGCTCTTGGCTACACTTCAGGTTAAAGTTAGTTTATAGTTCCTGAACCTTAGGGGTTGTAGTTTTCATTATGACATAAGGTGTTTTGCCAAGTATCATCTTGACTTTCTCAAATTCGGTCCCAAACTTAATCATTGACCCCATATGATGGGCAATTTCATCGGTAGGCAAGTCATATTCTTTTGTGAACAAGAAATTAGCTTTGGGAATGATATTGTTTCTGTCAGTTGAAATTATTTTTTGCATCAGCGGCATCATATGCTCTATCTCAGGGTATAGTAATCTTGACATAACAAAATTAAAGAGATTTACTTACTAATTGGGTGTTTCTTTCAATAATTATTCAAGTAAAAATTTGACTTAGTTTTTTTCTTTTTTTTGAATTTGAATTTCTTTTTATTTTGTTTTGTCTTTTTAATGTAGTTTCATTTTAAATTTAAGGTTTTTTTTTTATTTCACATTGAAATTTTATGTTGTTGAGGAAAGCTTCAGGAGTAAAATAATGTGTGATTTGTTAAAAGCAAGTCAAATTCAGAAGGAAGATGAAATGAATTTAAGGTTTAGGACACAATCCAAATTATTTGGAAAGAATGGTTGATTCCATAACAAACTCATTACGATGTTTATCTCTCCTAACACACCACCCTATTGGGGGTCCAACCCACTTTAAACTTTGAAGATTTTGAAACCTCTATGTTTAATGGTGATTAAAAAAAAGGTTATATAATCAAGAAAGTAGTTGATTATACCTGCTTAAGAAAGAAATGAGCGAGATACATCAACGAAAGAACAGTAGTCTGGTCTATTAGGAACATGGACACACTACCGATGTATAAAAATATATCCACCTAATCAATGATGAAGAGAAAAATTAGTCCCTAGTGGAGTAGTCATAACTTGTTGATCAATTTTTTCGTCATTTTGAAAAATATACGTTATTTTATTTTAATAGGTATAAAATTTCTAATTTGAAAATAATAATTTTATTTTGAATGATGGGACTGAACATATCTCATAAGTCTAATAGTTTAAATAATCGGGCACAATACCACAAATGATAGTCATTCTGGGAGATGTGCATATCATTTGAGGGTAGGCTCGATTATATAAACTAAGAGGTTTATGACATATGTTTAGTTTACAAAATTTGTGACCAACAATTCCCCTATCAAATATAAAGACTATACAAGGTTTAGATTATCCGAGTTCTTAATTTCCTATAGAGACAGACCTCTATAGTTAATTACATCTTAAATGATCAAACTCACTTAATAAAACTCTCAATTAAGATCAAGGGTTTCGACTTCAAGAAGTGAAAGTTGAGTTTTCATGACTATTTATGAGAAAAGCTAAGTGGGAAGGGCTCAAATGGAAACATTATTTTTAGAGATCAAAAGAGTGAAAAATATGGAATGTCGAGATTCTAAGGATAACCTCAATGACTTCTCAAACTATCTTATTGTTTGACTTTGTATTTTGGAAGTGATGTTTATTTGATGTTTACTTCTGCCAATTATTAAAATTATGACTTATATTTGCACGATACACAATTATGCAAATAATTTAGGAAGATAGGAGAGTTTACGTCATACCAAACGAACAATCTCAGAATTCTAAAAAAAGTTAGAACTTGTATTGCACAGTATGATTGTGCAATGACCTAAGAAATATAGTGAGGATTTAGGTCGTACGAGGAGGACAACCTCAAAGTCCTAAGGGCTCATGTTATTTGAGTCCACGGAAAGTTTAGTTGAGGATTATCCTTCACTTCATGTTTTGTCTTGGTCGTCTTCTAAAGTTTTCCTTCGTTTGCTTGCATTCTCATTGATGTTTTTCTTTTGAACAACTATTTCCAAGTTCTTCATTCTAGTTTTTTGGTTTTATCAAGTGTAGTTGAGTTGAAATGGTTAGCGTGTACTGCCACCTTTGATGAAATTGCAATTATCACAAGCATCAAATATATTTGAATGTAAATACGAGATTTGTAAACATGTATTTTTGCATAAAATTAAGTGGCAGACATATATGAAAGATCAAAACTAGACATAAGTATTTTGAGTTAGGGATCGACTCAGATTTATCATTCCCGAAGGACTTCGTAGACAACCATCGACAATCTGTGTGCATAAAATCCGACATCGACCATAAATTAACAGTAAAACGATCGAAGGAGGGTAGTTTCTAGCCCAGTCCAGATAACTGACAAGTGGACATTTAGAATGTAATAATCAAAATTCATAGTTTGTCATGCATATGAGTAAGGTAGATTTCCACTTAGCGACCAAAATATTAGTTTCACAAGAAATGTAGTTGTTTTTTCATTGTATTGTATATTTTGTAAATCGGGTTGTCCACAAGTTAATTACACTGTAGGACAAAAACCATTGGCAACCCTAGAAAACAAGGGGTTATCTCTTGTCAAATTTCAATGAATATTAGTGCAAATCTTGTACCCTTACAAGGTCATCGGGTCAGTAGATACCGTACCATTTCACTATCCTAACTTTATCATGAGATGTCTTTCTCATCACCACCCATACCACCAACACATCCAACTTATATCCCAATTTACCCTTTGTGTTTCAGTCACTTTAGTGAGTTAATCATCATGATTTTGTCCCATTTCCCTTTGATCCAACCTAAAATTAGAGAGTATAAAATTCTCAAAATTACCATCATGCCCTTAGGGCCACTACCCCCACAACTCTTGCTTCTTTTAATTAAATGACAATGAAACCTCACCAACCTCTTTCTTATAGGCTAATTAAGATATCAGAGGTGAAATCATATTTTTCTTAGATTTAATTATTTTTTATAATTATTTAACTTCCAAAAATTTAAATTTTTATTGATAATTAATTAGATTATCCAAAATATATCCTCTGACTTTAGAAAATTTGTGTGATGTTACTTAAAATTAGAGGACCAATCAAAACCAAACTTTTTGTATTTTTTTACCTATATTATATATATATATATATATATATATATATATATATAATTATTTAAGTCAATAATTTGTAGAATCATAAGAAAATACATTTAAGTTTCAAAATACATTTTTCCTCTTTAAAAGTTTTATGAGGGCATTTTAAGGTTCAATCAGAGATAATTTTATGGCATTTTGAATTATATTTATATATTTTTTTATTTTTATTTTTATTTTTTTTTAATGGAAAACCACCTAAAAAATGCATTCTTTAATTTTAAATTCCAAATTTAATTTTCTTAATATTTTGATTGACCCTCCAAACTTTATCTCATATTTTTTTTATTTATATTTTATTTCTTTGTAATTATTTTAACTAAACGGAGGTAATTATCATGGGGAAATTAAGGCTTTTGATATTAGAAGTGTTCTCTGACCTTCGAAAAATCAGTGGAAATCCCTAATCACACGGGGAATAAAACCATGAAAGTTTCATGTCATGGTAATTGACATTTAATTATTTACGATTTAAATAAGGTTTGGGGTTCATTAAAAATAAAAAATTAAACAAATGTTTTCAATTTTCAATTCATTACATGCTCTTCTATTCACTAAGCACAGAAGCATTTATATTTCATTTTTCTGATTTTTTTACGCCAAGATATGATTTTTAAAGATTTTATTTTTAATTAAATCAAGAAAACCTGTATTTTCCTATTTAACTACGTTGACCCAACTCAACATAGATGGCTCCAAAAAACTACATGTTGTCCCTCGACTCGCTGCGCTTTACACCTCAGCCGCCACGTACGCCCGTTGTGAAAGATCTTGTATCAGTCTGATTTGTCGTCCTCAACAATCTGAGCTGTCCATTTTGAATACACAAACATGGACGATATTTGTTCATCTTCCCAAATGAACTAAAACCTGAGAATTGTCCATGATCCACGATTAAAATCTCTCTCGATTCTCAACCAAATTCGATAGATTTTGTTCAGCTTCACACAGCAAGGCAAACAAAACTATACGCTGGTAAGTACGGATTGGCTCAAACTAAGGCAAAATTAGGGATTTTTAAGCTATAACTTTGCCCAAAAGGTGAGGCCTCAATTTGATTGGTTGAGAAGCTTTGCCTTAACACCACAAACTTCCTCCAAGTGTTGATTTGCTCTGAGGATGTGTCTGAGTATGAGTTAGACCAAAAGATAGATCAGTTTTGGTCTAACACTATGATAGAGTCAGTGGGAGAGGGGGATTTCGATTGGAGAAGTGTTTTTGGAGTGTGGGGAATCTTTTGGAACAATCAATTTGAATTTTTGTGGAGTTTGGTGAAATGGCCAAAATAGTCATGGTTTTTAATGGATAAATTAGGGTTTGTGATCGATTTGAAGGCTTAGGATTAATGAGGATGAGCTTCGTATGAGTGTAATAGTGGTTTGGAATGATTTTGGTGAGGCTTCATCAAGGTTTTTGCACTTTTCCAATTTGGTCGTGGAGGTGGTCTACTTATAAGCTCAGCAATGGGGGAAGAGCAGAGCTCCAATTGGCTAGTAAAGGACTGCTTATGTGGAGAGGAGGCAGGGCCAATAGTCTAATTGGGCTGAGCCACATTGGATGGGCTCAATTTTGAGTTTCCCTCCTTTGGGTGGCTCTCGGGTTTGGGCTTTCCACAGGCAATGGTGATGTGGTGGTGCTTGGGTGGTCACCATCCGACTGTAGGAATAAAGTGGTAGAGGTTGGTGAAGCCAATTAGATTGGAGTATGGGTAGATGTATTGAATTAAAAGGGAAAGGGGTTTGGGTCAAATTGGGTTTGTCTTAGGTTCGAGTTATGAAAATAGTTTTGGCTCACTCTCCATGGTGTCTACGGCTGATGGTCGGCATGAACAAGTCTCAATCATGGGAATTAGGGCTAAGCATGGGTTAGGTGAGTCATGAGAGTGGTTAAGTACTTTTTGGCAAGTGTGTAATGTATGCCCTCTTTTAGCCATAAATGGCACGGTGGCTCACATGAGGCTTGTACATGGCTTCATGGTTTCCATATGGCTTAGATGAAGCCAAGTGGCTTGCCCGTGTTTCATGCATGGCTTGCATTAAAGGAGGTGGGCGAGAAATCCAAGTGTTGAAAGGGTTCTCATGAATTCTATTTTGGTCAACGTAAGCATGTCATTCCATACCTTAGGCTCAGTAAAATTTTAGCATGATGGGGTGCGTGTGGGGGGGAGGGGGGTGGGGCTAGGAAGGCTAAGAAGAATTAGAAGTTGGACTTTGGATTAATGACCTTTTAGAAGTTGACATGATGGGTTGGCATTGAGCTTGGATTTGGTTTATGTTTAATCAAATTAATATTATGAGTGATGATAATTAATGTAAGGATATTAATCATGAAGGGTGGCCCATAAGGGTATCAAATTTGGGGTTTAAAGGTAGGTTCAAATTTGGTGTCAAAAGGGGAGGGGGGGGGGTCCAACTGGTCTTGAATTTGGTTTAGGGGAGTTTGATGAGTGGGTTAGAGTCATGTGTGAATGTGGGGGTGATGTGAATATGAATGTAATGAATGTGGATTTGTATGAATGTGCATGCAGTGATATGAATGTGTATGTAGTGTGCATAGGGTGAGGTATGGGTTTGGCGGAGGGCAATATGTGAGTGTAATGTGAATGTAAGTGAATTATGGTGGTGATGTTTGTGATGTGTGGATTGCGTGTGAATTATGTATAAGGAATGTGATGTGGTGTATGTGAATTATGGGAGGTGTATGAATGTGTATGTGGTGAATGTGGATGTGCATGAATGTGCATGTAGTGATATGAATGTGTATGTGGTGTGCATAGGATGAGGTATGGGTTTGGGGATCAAGCCACTCGGGGTCTCCCTAGGGCCTCATGTTTCTGTACGAACTCATTTTTGAGCTTTAACATGTTGGTCCTAATCATCTCAACCAAGAGCTGAGGACTTGAGACCACTCGTGTAAGACTTCACAAAAGAGCCAAGAGAGGGTTTGAACTTCTAAGTGGAGTTGGTCTCCTCATTATTCTTCTAGGATAATCAATAGAAAAGTCCTATGGCTAGATCCTAAGCTCTAAGAGAAGAATTTTGACCTCACCAAAATTTAGGTCAACAATTCATTCTTCATTTCATTTCCTTCATCTGAAAAAATCTATCCTTATTCTAAAATTATTGTTTTTGTCAGTTTTATTCATACTTTTAACTAAATTCTTGGGCATTACTATTATAAAAATGCTTGATAAATTGTCTTGTATAAGATATATTCAACTTATAATTGAATTTATCTTATAATCATAATTTCTTTAAAATCTATATTATAAGATGAATAAACCTGAGCATCGTTCAACTTGCCAAATGGTTTCTCCATAAGCCCTCTTAGAATGGGTGGGCATGGCTATGAAAAAATAGAAATTTAGTGTGCTCAGCCCAGCCCGAGCCCGCTTTGACTTAGTTATAGCCTGAATAAGCACAACCCACACAAAGCCTAACTCACTCAATGGCTAAGTCTCATTAGTATAGTTCATGGTTGTAAACTTTTTAGGCAATTAACTCTTTTTTTAAATCACTTTTTGATACTTCGGTGGGAATTTGAAAAATAAATGTAACATATTAAACCACATATTTTTTTTTGAGTAGTAGTCTTGCCCCAATCCTCATGTGATATCAGGGTTTAAATTGACACCTTTAATGTTTTAGGGCTTTCTTTAGAATGCATACATGCTTATGTATTTACACACAACATTGGAGTTTCTGTCTTGTCTAATCAGCATATAGTAGGAACAATTGCACATATCACTTAAAAACATTAGTATATACAAAACTAACGCCTACTTTAACTATTTTTCAAATTCCCACCTAAATACCAAAACGATAGAATGAGATATATGAAACATCACTTTTCTTTTAAGGCATGCAGGCAGACCTTGGGCCGCCTCAACTCATTTAGTTGACGGGCCTGACAATGAAATTGTAAATAAAAACCAGGCTTGAACCCGATCCAAGCCTGCTTTGATTGGTCAAAGCTCGAATAAGCTCGACCACGCCAAGCCCGACCCGCCAAATTCCCAAGTCTATATTTGAATAATGTAGAGCTTAATAAACTTAAAAGATAAATAGATAAATTATTATGTAAAGGATTTCTAAAAGAACATATAATTAATTTTGTTTTTTGTGCTTTACGAACTCCAAAAAGGATGATTCTTAGATGTTTGTGTCGATAAGAGATAGCCATTAATAGGATTATTATAATGTATTAATGAAATTTTCCTAATAAAGTTTTAGGCAACATTTGAAGCTTTTTGAATTGGAATAGGTTATTTTTTAACTGAAAAACCTCCAATAAAATTTTTTAATGAAAAAGTATAAGAATGGGTAAAAGTATTCAATGCATAACTAATAATTTTATGTTATCATCCAATCATGAAGAAACTGGTGGCAATATCTTCTTCATAGAAACATTATCCTTTATCTATTCCCTAAGAAATATAATGTCTAGATTATCATAATGAAAACACAAGCATACAAAGCTAGAAGATAACTTAAATGATTATGCTTTAATATTATGTCACAAGTTTAAAATTTGGATTAACCTACTGAGCCCTATCTATAAAATTGTTAGTCAAATTATTTTTTGAATTTTACAAATTGGAAGTTGAAAGAATAAAATAATATTATGACTCTTATCATTATGTTATCTATTTTCGATAAATTAAAAATAAAATATTCTTGTAGGTGGTTCATTTTGTAACTACATATTTCTATTCAAAGGTAAATTTGAATCCTAAAATTTTTTTTAAGAGCTACAAAATTTTTTGGAGAGACAATCATATAGCTTTGTTTGGATATGGATTTTACTTGAGCAAGACATTGCAAGGGTTATTTCTCTTTATCTAACATGTAAATAAGTTGAATTAGTTAAACAAATGTAATCATATATATATCTTTATTTATTTATTTAAAATTTTTTTGTTCACACACACATAGAACCAATACATGCAAACTACATATGCAATGTCTTGAACTCATGACCCTTTGGTTGAAAGACAAAACTCTCAACCACCAGGTTAAGATGACTGAATATATTTTTTTCTTTTAGGCATGCGAGAATTTCTTCATAAGTTTTATCTTAAATTTTAGTAATTAAAACCCTAGAAAATTTGATAACATTTTTACAATAATATGAATATTTTCAAAAATAAAATAATATTTATTTTATCACAAATTCAATGATGTCACTCAAGTTGCAATGTCTATAAATGCATTATTAAGCTTCAAGATTTATACTATAATATAATATTTAATAAAAATGTTCATTTTGTTTTAAAATTCTAGAGAATTTATGAATTTTAGGAATATTGAACTTAAAATTTCATGTGTATTTCATCCATAAATTGATGAATAATATAGATCATAAATAAGATTTTGAGCAATTTATGAAATTTTTTCAGATGGAAAATATTTAGGAGCTTGGGATTTGTATCATGCTAAATTTGATTTTGTATATAGTAATAAAATTTAGTTTGAAGTTGCACAATGAGTTTGCTCTTTAGGATATACATCATGGTTGTTGATAAGGTTTATGCCAAATTAAGAGAGTATTCTTCAAGGTAAAGCTTCAATGGTGCTCTTATCTTATCTAAGGTATTTGAGAAGCGCTAATCAAAGTTTTACTTGATTTTAGAATCTGCATGGCTCAACCAATAATTACTTCTTAAATTTAAGTATTATTTGATTAGGAATGTACAACCCCACAATTTTTTAAAATATCTATTTAGACGATCAAATAATCAAAAGGCCTAATCGTTCTTAAATTTAAGCGCTAATCATTCTTCTTTTATAAAATTAAAATAATCAAAAGCTTTCTCAATTAAAATTAGAATATTACATTTAAAATGAGCATAATTAAATTAAGATTAGTTGATTGATGAACATAAATTAATAATATATTTTTGTTAATTAAAATTACTTTAGTCAAGGACAATAAGTGATTCAAGAATAATTGTGTTAAGAGAATTTCAATTTAAGTAATGTTAGGATATTATTATTTAAGAATAATTCAATACTTTAATGATATTTATACACTTTTATTGAATATGTTTATTAATTTAAAAAAGAACAATGATATCAAAGGATAAAAGCTACCATAAAAACTTCAGTAATTTAAATTTAGATATTGAATTACTTGAAGGCAAGTAATGTGCAAGTTTGGGAGAATTTATAGTATAAAAAATAATGTGATATAGTATTTTTTAATAATTTCTTTTTCCAATTTTAAAATTTTTTTGGGCATATTTTATGATATGTGCAGTATACAAAGAGAAATCTAGCATTTGGAGGAAATTAAGCAAAGTGAAGATTGGCGCCACAACACCTGAAAGAAGTGGCTTGTCGCTAGAGGGAGAGCAATGTCGTGCGTATATAAGGCTCCTCCACATCCAAAACATACATTATTTAGCCAAAACCCTAAGAGCATGACATTGCAGTGCCAAAAACCAACACTTCAACACCCATAGAGAAGCATCTTAATGGTCGTATAAGCTGCGCTGCAGCACCCGACACCCCAATTCAAAGTTTAGGTTCCACAAAAGGTGGTGCTTGAGCCAACACTGGCATGCCAAACTATTGCATTCTGGTGTTATATCATCAGTGTTTCAAAGCTGCCCACTGACATTGCATAGTTTTGTGGTTCCTAAGAGGTACCAAATTTATTATAAAAAATGCAAGGAAAGGAAATGGGGAAAGTCTTGAAAAAGCTTGGAAGTATTTGTGTGTGTAAGAGTGAGAGTTTACACTTTTTGTGAGAGTGTGAATGTAAATCATTTGGAAAAGCACATTGTATAAGGAGAAATAGCTTGGAGCAAGAGGAGTTCCAATTCCGACATTTTCTTTTCTTTTAAATTTGTAAACCTTATTTTATTTTCAATGAACTCTCTTTTGTTTTCCTCACAAATGATTAGGAACTAAGTTCCCTTATTTCTTTGAATTGGTATTGTGAAGTTTTTGTTCAAATCATATGGAATTCTTAAAGTAAATGTATGACATATTGATGTGTTAACCTTCAATACTTAGTTTATTTTCTTGCTGACCACTTAAAATGTTATAATCAATTGTGATCTAAGACTATTAGGAGAAGAATAGAATAATAATTAGGTTAAAACACAATTTCTTAATGGAATTGGAATATTACCATTAGGAGATTTCAATCACATAAGAGAATAAGGAATCCGGAGAGCTTTTGCAGTGTTAAGAGAACTTACTAATAATATGAGACTCTAATGCGCCTTATGTTCTGGAAGAAAATAAGGAGTAACAGTTCTCGATTGTTAACAACATCAAAACATCTTAGGGCTATAACAAGAATTATTAGTCTTCATTAACATCTTAGGTCTTTAGAAAAGCTTTAAAAAAATTATTTTAAAACTTTTGAATTAAATTTAAGGTTAATAAACTAGTAATTTAGCTAATTTAAAAAGCAACAAAGTTCTTCATGGGATTGATAACTCAAACTCTTACAAAAAATTACTTGATCAACACGTATATTTGTGTGATTTACATGTGCGTCACTGCACAATAGATCAAAATCTTTGATATAATGCTTCATATTTAAAAATAAAAAGTTGCATTACTTCCTTTTTTAAAATTTGACTTCTTGTTTTATCTAAATACCCTTCCTTTAATTAGATTGAAAGTGGCACCTATCATTTGGTGATTAATTGATTGTTACATTGTTAATATATTTGTATGCACCTAGTGTAATTCCATCCATAACCTTTTTAGACCTTAGCATCACTGTATCACCGTCATGAGTGAGCCAACATAAGAAGTTGCTACAGGGATGAATCTCCTCACTAACAAAACATCCTATCAAATGCAAAGTGTTCCCACTTAGTTTTTTTTTTAATTTAGTAACTTAAAATTGAATATTAATTAATCAATCCATACAAATTTTTTATATCAACAATGTTAAAAATCATAATTAAAAAATTTTTAAACTAAAACTAATGTTGTCAAGTTAAATTTAATAAAGCTTTGATTATTAGTATAATAGAATGTAAGACAATTTTTTTTTATTCATACTCATCCTCAAGATTTTTTTCCTCTCTCTCTCTCTCTCTCTCTCTTCTTTTCCTATTTTTTTATTTTCTTTTTCTCCTTCCAATTTTTTTCTTTAGAGGATCAAATTATTTGTCAAATACTATTTATTAATGATTTTGAACACTCTTCTATTCTCCTTTTAAGTTTATCAAAGTTCATACTAAATTTTCATATCAATTTGTGTAATTTAGTTGATATTTGTCATCATTTTGTTATAAAGATAATAATGTATAATTAATAAACTTTGTTTCAAGTCCATTATGTAAATCACATGTTTGGAAGAACATTAAATTCTTAGAATTATTAGTTTCAATAAAATTTTAGTTATAATAAAATTAATTAACTATTCCTTATTTAATAATTATATTGTAAATTAAGTTTTTAAATCATTATCCACTTATTATTTAAATTTAAGATCTTTGCTAATTAAATTATTAATCAAGTCATAACAATACATTAATTACTTGAACGCAATTATTTAACAAAAATAGTTTTTTTTTTATTACCACCAGTAACACCACAACATTGCAACGGTATAACACAGAACATTAAAGCATGAAAAACTAACATTAACACAAGCACAATACAAGAAACCCAAACTTAAATTTACTACTCAATTAAAATAAATAAATAACATAAGAGGATAGAGACTTGCTTGATGGATGAGATTAATCTTTTTTAAAGTGCACTTCATACTACTATAGAGATAAAAAAATATGCCTCATATGATAATACTTTTATGTGACTAGGAGAACTCAATTGATTTGATAAGCACTATAGCATCTTCTTATAAATATTACACATAATATAAACATTTAAACACAGTGCTATAATAAGACATATATACACAACACCAAACAATTCTTGAGTTGCCTCCCAAGTAGAGCTTAGTTTATAATTCTTCACTTGACTATGCCAAATTCTTATATATGTCACTTCTTATAGATCAAATTTTCTTCTTACAAGCGCTCGATCATTCCATAAATTTATTTGTTCAAATGAAGAATTTTAAACTCATCAAATTGTATTCTTGATTTCTAATCTCCATTATCTTGTTCTAAAAACTTTCCCTTCAATTTATCATTCAATTTTTTCTTGCAACTTATATATATATATATATATATATATATTTTTATTTCTGAGTACTAATTTTAAATTGTATGCGTAAAAATCTTCTGCGATATCATTAAGGAACTTAATTGGATTACACAACTTAAAAACGATTACTTTGGGCGTAGGTAATTTTATTGATCACAAAAGTTGGTTACAAGTTTTGTAGGTGAGCCCGAGTTGGATGAGGATCTCTACAATAATTCAAATGCATGAAATTAACCCAAATAGAATCCTTAGCCTGAAATTTGAGCCACAATTTAATCACATTAACATTTGCAATCTGTTGAAGTTCTTTAAAGGTTTACACACTTTCTTCCAACTTGTCCAATGCTTCCTTTTAGACTCACCGAATCAGATGAATGTATTTAGACATACCTCAAGGAAATGTTGTGTACTAGTTTTCATCTTAAGCACCTGTAACACATATAGAGACAATGTGCTGAGAATACTTTTGCTACGGATAACTTTTCCACCAAACGAAAGAAAATAGTTCTTCCAATCTGCTATCTACTTTTGAATTTTCTTCACCACCTAATCAAATTGAGATTGTATAACCTCGCCATTTAAAATATTAACACCAAGATATTCAATCAAGAGGTTAGACATAATAAATTATGTGC
The DNA here is from genome assembly GCF_001263595.1 of Phalaenopsis equestris. Taxonomy (NCBI): domain Eukaryota; kingdom Viridiplantae; phylum Streptophyta; class Magnoliopsida; order Asparagales; family Orchidaceae; genus Phalaenopsis; species Phalaenopsis equestris. The sequence goes on along the minus strand of NW_018164833.1, from coordinate 350,158 downwards.
AGCCCCTTATCCATTGTCCTCGAGATCTTGAGTCATGCTTGCTCATATATAACTGGAATTTTGCATTATTGAAAACCATACCCAAGATGTTCTGAAATTGATTAACTTGATAATTCTACACAACAAATCCTTCTTAGCATTGGTAAATATAATAGCATCATCAACATAAATATGATGACTAACTACCATTCTTTCTTTGTGATGAAATCTCGTTGTAGGATGCGAAAACTTTAACTTGTTTATCATGTGTGAAAATTAGTCAAAAGCTAGGATGAAAATAAATTGTGATAGTGAATCGCCTTGTATTATGCCTCTCCTGGCTCTAAAGAAGCCATAAGAAGTCTCATTCACCAAGACATTATAATGATTGTCTTATAGCCAAAGGGATATATGATTGAAAAAATTCACATTGAAACATCGACCCTGCAGAATTTATAAGATAAAATCCCAACTAATTGTGTCATAAGCTTTCTTTAAATCTAGCTTTATTATCAAATTTCCACTTCTACACTTCCTATACAAATCGTGGATTAGTTCTTGTGCCAAGAGAATATTATCTGTGATGTTTCTCCCTTTAATGAAAGTCGCTTGATTGAAAGAGATGATAGTAGAGAGGTGAGATTGTAATCGGGCACAACAATCCTACTTATCATCTTGGAAATCACTGATTTGAGGTTTATCGGTCAAAAATGCTCCCATGTACACCTGATATTATCCTTAGCTATAAGTATAATGGTAGAAGTAGAGAAGTATTTAAAAGGTCTATTTCCCCTAAAGAAACTTTGAATCGCCGCATTTACCTCCCTTTTAACTATTTTCCTACACTTATGATAAAAATCCGCCATAAAACCATCCGAATTAGGTGTTTTATTCACATCAATTGTACCCAACACCACCCAAATTTCCTCCTTATTCGGAATTTAATCTAGAACAAGCCTCCAAATGTACTCCCTATGATCAACCAACAAAGAATGTTTTATGCCGCTACTATTGTGTGTATCACCGAACAATTTTTCAAAATATTTCACCGCAGTGTTCCCAATCTCCTTATGATTGAAAATCTAGTTACCATGCTCATCCTTGACCTTTGTGATGGTATTTCCCCTTCTTTTGGTTTTAAAACATGCATGAAAATATCTCAAATTTCTATCCCTCTCCTTAAATTGTACTTCACAAGCTTTTTGCATTAACAAATCCACTTCGCATTTAATAGCCTCCATCAATTTCTGATATGTTCCCGTAAGCTCCTCATAACCTTGTTCATTGATTTCATGAACTAGTTCCAATCTACTAAATTTAGTTTCCGCCTCAACCACACATTTATGCACATTGCCAAACACATTCCAGTTCCAATCCTTTATTGCTAAAGCCGCCTTTTTATGCAATTTCCACAAAGTATACCATTCATTCTCACTAAAAGGAAGATTCTAATTGTCCTCAACAACCTTCAGAAATGCATAGTGATTAGACCATGTATTTAAGTACCTGATTTGATTTCTTGCAGTTTTCTCCATCGCAATGATAGACAAAAGGAGAGGTCTATGATCCGAACATTATCGATTAAGATGATGCACCTTGGTTAAGAAGACATTATTAAGTCGCTCATGAATTGCCAAAAATCTATCTAGCCTTTCAAAAACGCTTCCTCTCTTCCACGTGAAACAGAGCCCGGTGAAGCCCAGATAAAATAAGCTTGCATCCACAATACTATTATTAAGACTCTTCATCAATCTAGCATCCACTGGTCTACAAACTTTTTTCTCAGAACTGTGTGTGACCATGTTAAAGTCTCCACCCTCAATCTAATTTCCTTGCAAGTCCCTATTGACTGGTTTTCAGATTTTTCCAAAGCTTAAGCCTCACAGAATGTACCGTACACGTATAAACAAAAGTAGCATACCCATGAAATTCGTCTTTATAAAAAGCAACATGTAGAAACTGGACCTTGTTCTTCACCCCTTAAATGGCTACCTCCCTATTATGAAATAACCAAATCTTATTTTAAACATAAGCAAAAAAGTTATACTTTCTCAGCATCCCCAAAATTTTCTTCTTATCGATGCTAACCAAGGGTTCTAGCACTGCAAAAACAGCTAACCTTACGGATCCTAATTAACCATTTCAGCCTCTTAAGGGAATTCGGATTCGCAATCTCTCTAATGTTGCACAACAAGAAATTAAACATAAGAAATGGATTTACCCCTCCTAGACAATCTATAGGGGGTATGCCCTTTTATCCCGTCAGAATAACATTGCAAATGATGATTCAATATGTTGCTAGCCTCTATACATTTCAACTTTCGTTTGCCTCTTTTTAACTTTTTGTTTTTTTTTGTACCTGCCATGTATCCTCCATTTCTTGTATCACTGCCTTCAACCTTTCCTCATCTGGTATTGCAATAGCCACCCTCTCATCCACAATGGGATAAGTAAAAGCCTCCGGGATTACATTGATTTCAGACACATCCCCTCCAGTTGTATTCCCATCCTTTTCCACTTCTTCCCCCTCCTTGACCGATCTCATCTCACTATTAATGTTTTCCCCGCCTTCCACATCAAACTCCTCATCAATGTTAGCCTTAAACAATGTCTTCTCCCTGCCATTTCTGCATGATTATCTGCACCATCATGCCTCCTAACAACAGGTTTCCAGAATTCGGGATGCATAACATAGAAATTCTCATCCCAATGACTGAACATACGACAGTGAGAACATTAAATAGGTTGTTACTCCATAATGACTTTTTGTCAATATCCATTATGCGTCGTGCCTATCCAAATCTTCTCAGCTACAGTATGTGTAATATCCCATTCTACCAATATCACAGTGGCCAAAGATCTAGAGAGATTGCAGGTCGGGATGTCCATCCTCATAGGGTGACCAAAGATAGCACCCAACAAAAAGATAATTTCATGGTTAGAAAGATGAATTTTATGCTCGGAAACCTGAACCATATAAGCACAATCTGGGGCTCCGTACTAGGGTCAAAATCTACCGACCATTCCAATAACTTCATAATCTTGGTATCAAACTTCTAGGCTTTTTTTTTCAAAAATCCTTGCATAATCCTCCTCACAGTTAAGTTATAAGTATATGTCTCCCATCCAAGCGTCTGATTTTCCAATCTCCCTGCAACATCAAACCATCGAAAGCTTTTCTAATCACCTCCAATCTCGGGTGGTCGCAGAGAAACTTGCCAACCAAAGCATATTTACAAGAGGTCGAAAAACAGGAAGCATCATGATCAGAAAGGAACAAAGCCGGCTTACTGTTCTTACGACATGCTTTTCTCACAAAAGAAGTCTCATCCAACCCTACAAGGGAATCATGAAAGGATTGCGAGAAAACCAAACCTTTACTAGTCTCGATACCCCTACTACCAACTAGGATCTTCACAAAGGTCCTCTTCGACATCGTCATCGCCGGAAAACACCAAGCAAACCACGCTGAGCACCCCGCTGTTATGCTTGCCTTCATATCACAAACCCTAGCAGAGCTCCTAAATATGAACTTGGTTGTATGTGTTTAAATAAGCATTTGTTGTCTACTATTCAACAAATTTTATGATTTTACTTTCTAAAGGTAAAGATCGCCTCATTGACAATTGCTAGACTTATCAAAGCTCACAAGTGCTCCACAACCTTAATTGAAATATAAGATATCCAACATTTTAGAAATGACCACTACTTGTGATGTTGAGATATATAACATATCCATCTTATGCACCCTAGCTACTTTATGAAGGTCTAATTTTTCAAAATATTATTGAAATTCATTAATAGTCATCTCTTATCAATATATAAGCTTCCTCAAATAGCTTTACTAAATATCAATGCCACTAGTGAAGCATCCACGATATACCTTAAAGATCATACCAGCCTATTATAAAATATTTGAATTTTTAACTAATCTAGAAGGGCATCATGAGAACATTTCCTTGATAATTCCTTAAATCTCTCCCAACCTTTATAAATTGACTCATTATCTAATTGGGTAAATGTTGTAATATCATTCATAAGTTTGACAATTTTAATTGGGGGAAAATTTTTGGCAAAAGCTTTTTTGTGCTAGTTTAGTAGCCTGAGGCAATGAATTCAATCAAATTTTAAGTTAAATAGTATCATACAAGACCCCATTAAAGTTAGAGGTGTGTAAATCTCCAATTAGTGTCTTTTATTGATGAACGCACAAACAGGAAGTTTAAATTTATATATACAAATTTACAAAATATTTCATTTTATGCTTTATAGACTTCCTATATATTGATTATTTGTGAACCAACCTACAAGCTCCATAGACCAATCCTTTATCAATCTGGATCATGGTATGACTTGAAAGTCATACATTGAGTTTAAATCATGTATTCCTCCTGTGACCATGGATGATGATAGTTTAGTTACTTGCAGTTAAACTAGTTTATTGTTGCTATTTGATTTAGATTTTGAGAGTTTCATCACATTCATCATTATGATTAGGAACATTTGCAATGTGTCTAATGCTGATTTTTTCAAAGATTTGCATGTGCTTTAATGTACACCATCTCCTTTTATAACATTTAAGAAAATCTTCATCCACATAAAAAAAACTTGGATTGGGACATCATCTAATGCAATGGATTACCCCATCACATAAGAACCAACGCAATTTAGAAGAGCACATCCACATTTAAAATAAACTTCATGTAATGTGCATTGAATGATTTAAAAAAAGCTATTATCCAAAGATATATATATATATATA
>NW_018164833.1:324963-345229 GCF_001263595.1 Phalaenopsis equestris | reverse complement strand
AGAGAGAGAGAGAGAGAGAGAGAGAGAGAGAGAGAGAGAGAGAGAGAGAGAGAGAGAGAGAGAGAGAGAGAGAGAGAGAGAGAGAGAGAGAGAGAGAGAGAGAGAGAGAGAGAGAGAGAGAGAGAGAGAGAGAGAGAGAGAGAGACATATATGACTCAAGGCAGTTTAAAAGAGCTCATCCACATTTAAAATAAACTTCATTTGATGTCTATTGGATTGTCTCTCTCCTCTAGTACCTCCAATCTGATTTCAACTGGAAGAGGATGGATGGCCACGACCTCTTCCTCTTTGTTTGAAGTTGCTACAACCTTTGTCTGCATAAGATGCCCTTGCTGCATCCTTGGCTTTTCATTGGCAAGATTGATCTCCTCACTACAAAAAGTTGAGTATAAATCATCTAGGCTAATGATATAAAGTTTAGTACGTATAACAGTTTTAAAACCCTGATAGTATGATGGTAAACCATTGAGGGTGTATAAGATCACATCTTCTTGATCCACATGAGATCCAACTGCTGTGATTTTACCGGCCAACACCTTAATTTCTGAAAGGTATCGTGTCGTGTTATTTTTCATTGATATATGGTATAATTCACTCTGAACCTATTGGTAGGTTGGAGTCGTTTCTCAATGGTTGTCCATATTTCTAAAGAGGTTTGGAGGTGAAGAATGTATAGAAGAATAGCTGTAGAGATAGTTGAGTACAAGGTTGCTGATAAGTTCTGAACCAAAAGGATCCATGCAGTATAAAGGGGATTCAAGGTCACTGATCCATTGCTTCAAGAGATGAATTGTTTAGAACATTCAGCTATTCCATCAAGAAAATTGGAAAATCCATTCGTCATGAAAATCTTGAGGATACGTGCGCGCCAAATGGGGGCAATTCTCATTAGTTAACTGATTTTGTGCAAGTTGTTTGATATTGGATGCCAGAGATTTGAGTGATGAAGTTCTGGTTTTGTTAGATGCAGAGAAAGAAGAGGTAGGAGTTCCTGATGTTACTGAATCATCCATTGGAACAATGATCTGATAGAATAAAACGACAGAAGAAGAAACTTGAAAAAATCAGTGCAGGATCCCACTGCTCTAATACCATAAAGAAGGGGAAAATAAGACAGAATTTCTGTTTATTCAGCATTACAAAACTCCTATACATGCTCTAAGAATTCAAGAAGAGAATCAAGTTAGTTATTTCCTAACAGTCTTGACAGCAGGTACTGCTGCTGAGTTTTTTACCTTCAGTGGTACCTCCCATATTGTATTGTTGTTAATGAAGTGATGTATTGCGGCTATTAGTTAAAACAACAGTAATTTCATTTTTTGCATTACCAAAGTAAAAGCAGAACAACCAGAATAGTCCCCATTAGTTGTAACAACAATTCTTTCCAGTCCGGAGTAAATAACAAAAATCGCAGTAATGTAAATTCTGTGGAATCAAATACTCTGAAGGCTCTTCTGGACTCGGCAGAGTTTGGACAAGGGTTCTGTGGCGGAGTGTCGAAGATCTAAAACTGCTCCAATTTTTGAAAAAAATTATCACCAGACAAGTTGGGTTTCTTCTTCAAGGTTTCGCAACCCATAAATGTCCTACTAACCCTCGCTCTCGGTCTCCTGGTTGTCCTGGAAATCCAATATTTAATCAGAAGTTAAGCATATCAGCAAAGAGATAATGGACACAAATAATGTCATACTCAGTCTATATAATGTTTCATGGAAGTCAAACTTTCGCATTTTAAAGAAATTGTAAAATATCAGAAGAAAAATCAGGCGTCTACATGCCAAATACATGTCCAGAAAATGAAATCAAAGAATCAACTGATATTGGGAAGGAAATCGAAGGGTTCTTGAATTCCTTGAGAAGTTGCATTGATTCTCATTCTGTAATGGAAGATGTGGGAGAATTTGGTAACAAGCAGCTTAGTGGAAAGCAAGAAATGTGGAAAACAAAGGCGAATAAATGAGGACTAGAGACTGAGGGATGAAATCAGGAGAGGAGACACGCAGATGGTGGAGATTGTGTGAGGGTAAAACGTGGTGGGGACTGACGGTCAAAGAATTATGGGTGAGGGAGAGCAAAAATGAAAAAATCACCGCGCATTTGTGTGTGTGATGATAGAGAAAAAGCAAGAGAGATGAGAGTGCGCAAGAACAGAAAAAATCCATGGCAGAGAGGCTTAATCAAAAGGTGAGGAGACTGAAAAATTCAATATTTCTTCATTTCAATCCAGAGAAAATCAACTTTGGTCATATTTATTCAAAAAGAAATATTTACATACTACTCAATTCTTATGTGTTTACGTATCTAACTAAACTTCAATTTTTACATAGAAGCGGCCTTACCTAGGTATGACAAGGTGTATTTCACCTTTAAAAGTTCAAATAGTGGTATTTTTGATGTGATAGGAAATATTTGGGCGGTATAATTGTAAAGGTAAAATTTAAATGTTAGATAAGTAAATATATAGGAATTGAGGGTATGTATGTAAATGTCCCTAAAAAAACCATGAGGATAATTACGAGGAAATATACCTAAATAAAATGAAAAACACATTCCCTAAACCGATGAACATTAAATAAACTTAAATATCAAAAGATTTCCTAAAACAACAACTAAAAAAAATAGAAGAGCATCAACCAAATAATGATTGTACCAGCATGGACACGGTTAAAACGCAACAAAAATCATATGACATAGAAAAACAAGAAAAAGTAAGACATGAAATGACGTGTTATTGACACACCTTCAGGATGTGGAACATTATTAAATGAGACATTCTACTTTTGCACAGCCTACACATCTAATTTTTGCTAGTTTACAAATTATAAGGATGTTATCTTGCATGCCTTTCACCAAATTCTCTTGAGTGAACTCTCACTCTAAAATATGCTCATTTATACTTTCCATAACCAAAGAAGCATTTAAATTTCATATTTCCTCCCATCTCTTATCGCTCCTATTTCATCAAATACGGTAAAACACATCCACAAAAGCTTATTATCATCATCCTATATTGAGTTATTTACAACTGCATCAATAATTCTTTTAGAAGTCATTCCCATATAAGAAATTAAGATTAGTAGCAGCAACAATGACCAAGATGCTAAAACCTTATTAACACTGAAATCCAACAACAATTTTTTTTATAATTCCTGAAATATTAGGTAAACAATTTTTAAAAAGACAAAAAAAAAAAAAAGAAATAGAGGCATTAATAATGGAGTACAGCAAATGAACAATAGAAAAATCAAATATTATTGCTGAATTCAAAATAGGGAATAAACAACACAATAAACTCAAGTTGGAGTGGATCTCGGGGTGGTGGTGGTGATTGGCGAGGCTTAGTGCTCCGAAGAGGCAGCAAACAGTGGGTGAAGAGCTGGAAGGCGTGGCACAAACAAAGTGTGTTGGTAACTGTGAGGGGAATTTACGAAGCTTTAAGAACAAGTATGGTTGATTTCTTGAGTGTTGGTAGAAAGAAATAGAGTTGGACAATGGGTAAATAGCTGGGAAGGCTTGTCCAAGGTTGCGGCAGCAAGGAAGGACGGCGGTAATGACGGAAGTAGTAGCGGCAATGGCAACAAACAAGGATGAGATAAACAGATAGTTGGGCGGCTAGAACAACAGAAAATGGTTGGGAACTACTGTTTCCAGGCGGCTACAACGAGGCAAAATGTTAGCGACAACGGCGAGGAATGAGGGGGTTGCAGAACAACAAGAGAACGGTTGTCTGGGGTAGCGGCAGTGAGGACAGCTAGTTGGAATTGAAAAATTACTAGGAAAATAGCATTGTGCAGCTATTCCAGGTGGCTACACCAATGGAGGGTGTTAGAAGTGACATAAGGAATATGCAGAAAAGGATAGGGGAAATAATCACCAACTCATAAGTGAGATACACTGAAGCACCAATTGAACCCTCAGATACAACCCTCGAAGGGAGAAAAAAAGACGCTAACGGTTGTCTCAACATAAACTCATGCAAAAACTAACCCTAAATGCCTACAAAAGAAAATATATAATAATAGGATAATGAGAGTAGCCTAAGAGAATCGATAGACTCCTCAACAAGGACAAAACTTGGACCAGTTCAGTCCAGGTAAAACAACAGAGTTACTGCTTCATTTGCAGAACTCCCACATTAGAAGCAAGGGTGCTCCCACGTCAGTCTCCCGAGGTTGGGGAAGCTTCAACCCCATTCGTTAAAGCTTTTCTCGCCTCAGAATAGTCAGTTAAACCCCTTTGAAAGTAGTGCAAATGTTGTCAGCTCCAAGTATGTCACACTTGTTGGTATTGTCATCTCAAAGCACATCGTTATTGAGTAAGTATTTATCCACTTTTAGCAAAACTTAAACTGTGGAGCTGCATATCGGTGTAGGTTCCCACATGCGTCTTAGGCAATTAAATCTATAATTTTCTTATTTCACCCCTCATGCTCGTCGGAGTGTACCTAATAATCAAGTATGTAGGGATGAATTAGCTCTGAGATAAAATCTATGGCAGATGAACCACACTTAAAAGTATTAACCACTCAAGAAAGGTTTCTTCTCCTCTAAAAGAACCTGGATCTCATTGTAGAATGTTCTTATCAACAAAGCTCTTAAAGCGCTTTGCAACACTGTGGGCCATCCCTCATATCTGACTATCTCTAGGTGATTACACTACTGAACTTAATTTAATACCCAAATGCTCTAAAGGGTCTTCCAAAAATAGCTCAAATGCTCATCATCCCTGATATCTTGGACCTCCCTCGATATTTAGGAGGAAGGCTAAGTATCTGAGAATTCTGGAATACTCTTATCTGGGGTGGTTTTATATCTAGTATCAGCTCTTTAAACTCATAGCCCTTTTGCATGTCCAATGTCAGTCCTACTGATGCTTCTCTCAACACATGCAAAATGATAGCTCGAGCCACCTCGATCTCATATTCTGCATGAACACCCATTACCCTAGACTCACTCCTTTATAGAACAACTACTATTAGTTCAGCTGGAGTCACTCTCACAGGGTCAGCTGAAATCGCCAGTGTCTGTTCCTCATCGGCTGGAAGTTGTAAATCCTCTCTGAAATCTTCATCTTCTCCTGAATCACTGTTTATTTCTTCAAGTACTCCATAAAATGTGAAAGAAATCATTTTCTTGGTTGTGCAATGATTCGATATGCCCAAATTCATGATACTTGAAACACTTCCTAGATGAGACAGATTTGGAAATGTGGATTGATTCCACTTGTTCTCTACTCTGAACTAGTGTTGCTCACGCGGAGTCAGCATGGATGTTTTGTTGAATGTACTCTCGTTGTTTGATTTCGAGATTAAACACTGTCTGTAAAATGTGGCAGTCATCCGACGATATTGCCTATTGACTTGTGAATATAGGATATGAACATCCAAGTACTGGCACTGGATTTCTCATTATATTTTGGACCAGGTAGTGATATTTTCTTTTCCTCACGCTGATTTGGGTGCTTCAACTTTTCTCACCATAACAACACACCCTTCTTTAACTTGCTGACAACTAGTTTCACCATTATGTTGGAAGAAACCATCCAGGCACTCAAAGACAGTTTCCACTGTCCAAAGCCACTTGATGAACTCGTCTAGATCAATGTGGCCATCAAAATATGACAAATCTACTTTTACTTCATCTCACAACTCGTCCCGGGGCTTAGAGTTAACAAATACAGGAACAGATGGTCGGACGGTCGGACAATAGAAATCAGTTCACTGATATTCTAATTATATTACTACAGTTTAATATACAAATAATACATGAAAGAGTCACTAAAGTGAACAATTAAAATTAACAGTTAAAATTTGTACCTTCCTGAATATTGTTCTCGTCTTCTATACACATTTGATCTTCTTTTGTTCTTCTTGTTCAAATATTTAAAACCTAAAAATAACATTGAAGCAACATAATGAGTTATTTAAAGATAGCACAGGAGTAACAACATTTCTAAACTAGTGTAATAAAAAAAAAACAAAATATGTATGCTAGTCTATAAGAACTTTTATAATATGGTCTTTCATAATTTTTTAGTCAATACGATATATACTAATACATCTATCAATAATTTTTTTTTAAATAAACATACACTAATTTTTATAAGCATTTTTGTTAACTTTACTTTTACTTTATATTCCTTACATTTCTGTCTCTGTGATGTCGCCTTCAACAACCTAACCCACCATTGACTGATATTGCCTTGTCAGCTCCCGTTGGCTCAACGGTTAGCAATCTATACATGACACTTTTCTAGGACTCTTACCTGCCCCTGACCGATATTATCTCATCAGTACAACGGTTAGCAATGTAAACATTACAATTGTTTGGAGAGTTATGGTTTACTCGCCCCTGCCCAATATTATCTTGTTGGCACGACAGTAAGTGATATAACTATCACAATTGCCTGGGGATGTAGAAAAATGCTACACGTGTGGGTACACTGGTGTCCCATACCATACCCTTAGAGATTGAAATTCTACTTTAAACACTCACATACAAGCATTCATATATAAACTATTTCATTATTCATAACATACATTATTCTGAGACAACATACATATCTACTTTATTGTGCAACAATTCATCATGCATATCTTTCATATCATTCATATATCTATCTCATTCATATCTCTTATATCATCCATATTTTCTTACATGTCTATCTTACATTTCTTACATATAATGTTTATTTAAATATTATTCATCTCATGTCATATCTATCATGCATGCACATCTTTTTCTACTATGTTTATCATATCTTTCATATCTAACAATACAAAGAATCTGATTAAATTAGGGGATATATGGAGTCAAACATACAATCTGAAATATAAAAAATTACTGAAATTTAGAAACATGATTACTCACTGCAATTACTCCGCTAAAGACTTAATCTTCGATAGCTAGCTGAAGATTACGGTGATTTATATGTTGAGCTTAATAACCTATAAAACATAATAGTAAATTTTATGATTCAAGTGATTTCTGTAAATTATATTATTCTTCTTATCAACATAGGATTATGCTACCTGAAACTTATGCAATCGTCCAACGACAATCTTCTACATGGTTGCCTTTAACTCGCCGCCTCAAGCAAACTAACATGAAAACTTAAATTAATTAAGAATTCATAATATATAAGTTGTCCAATATCTTATCTCTTCTTCTTAACAATTCAAATATCCTTTTCCCTTCACTGGTGATGTGCAAAAACACTTCCGGAGCTTGTAAACCACATTCAACACATTCGACACAATCGATATTTCCGACAGGTACCAGAAACAAACAATGCATAAAAAATGAGGCAAACTTTAAAACCGAAGGGTGTGGAAGGATATGAATGTCTCAAATATTGTAAAATGGGGATTCATGAAAATCATCCCGAATCCCTAAATCCTGAGTTGCGGCCTTCCCAGGTGTCGCTCGGCTTCCCTGTCGCTCGTCCGCCCCTTGCTATGGTGGTCCAAACGAGAGAGTTCGCGGGAACACCTCTAAGCAAGCTTTCTGCCACGTGAAACCCCAACAGGGAAAGGAAAACAGGAGAGGAAATTGGGAGAGGAGGAAAAATCAAAGTTTATGATGCTCTATAAGATTGATCCAAAGAAATAAAGTGGCGTAAGGTCGGTTTTGAATAGTGGATTTGAGAATTAAGGGAGAATGACTTAGGAATTAATTAGGTTAATTAATTTAATAAAACATATCACTTTTAAATTTTTATATCTCTTAATCTATTCAAAATTAATATATAATGATTTTTTATCAAATTGCTCTTTAATGCGCAGAATTTTATAAAATTAAATCGGTTGAAATCTCGGAGGTGCTTAAATTTGGATCCATATTACATTGCCAAAAAATTAATCAAATTTCTCTAAATGGGTTATTCCAATCTCCCTTTCTTATAAAATTTCGTCCTCAAAATTCATAAACTTCACATCAACTATGAAGATAAAATAAAAGTGATTACAAAATTTTTTCTTGTTAAGTGATAACTAGAACATAACAAACGCTATGCATCAACATCAGTTGCAACATGTTCTTCTGGCTCCTGATGGGTTAAGGAATAGACTCTTGGGCAAATATTCTGCCTTGATTACTCCTAACGAGCCATAGTATCAGTTTTTGTTATCCTCTGCTAACTACTTCTAGAAATAGAACCTTCCGAAACATTCCTCTGAACTGGATCCTTTCTTGAATAAACATCTAATGTGGATCTTTGAATAGATTAGGGCAATTTCCCCTCTGATGTGCAGGCTATCTGCATAGATAACACACCTTCAACCCAATTAAACATTCACCAATTGCTGCTTCCCACACTTAACACAGGGTTGTATAGTGCTACTACCAGTCTGGCTAACAACACCAGTGTAGGACTTTATTTTCTTCCCACTAAACACTCATCTTGAATGAACAGTTGGTGTCACTTCTTTCAAACTCTTCCTCCTATCCATGTCTCTACACTTTTCAGTCTGCTGGAAATCAATCTTCACGATCATAGCTCTCTCCACTAGTACAGAATAGTTTTCAATCCTAAGTGGCATTAGTAGTTGTCGGATTGAATCTTTCAGTCCAGGAAAAAATCTATGACACTTCTCCTCTGCATTTGGAGTGAGTTGTGGTGCATATCTCGATAACAAAATAAACTTTGCTTCATACTGCATAACTGATCGATCTCTTTGCACCAACCTAATGAATTTATCTTTTACTCGTAGTTGGGATACAAACCAATCTCTGAATATTTTCACAAACTTGTCCCACTCCACTAGTACAGAATAGTTTTCAATCCTAAGTGGCATTAGTAGTTGTCGGATTGAATCTTTCAGTCCAGGAAAAAATCTAGGGTGCATATCTTGATAACAAAATAAACTTTGCTTCATACTGCATAACTGATCGATCTCTTTGCACCAACCTAATGAATTTATCTTTTATCTACCTCGTAGTTGGGATACAAACCAATCTCTGAATATTTTCACAAACTTGTCCCACTGCACCAAGTGGCTGGTTCAACGTCGGAACTTCTACATCTGACTATGCTACAATCTTTAAGCTTCCCTCTCAAAAGCAAAAGTGGCTAGGGTAACTTATCTCCTGTCGACAAGTCATGTCATCTATAATCTTCTGTACTATCAAATGTCAGTTTTCAACTTCCACTGGTCGTCCTACTCCATAAAATAAAGGTGGTCTCATATCTTGAAAAAATATCAAGTACTTATCTATTGGTGGTCCTCCACTGCTGCTAACTTGAGATATAGAATTATTAATTAACTGAGTCACGCTACAAATCATATCAAATAAAACACCAGCACAGCCTGTGACATTCTAGGGTACAACAGATTCTACAATTTCATCTCTAACATCTTCATCTTGATCATCCATAATTTTGAAAAAAATCATAATTTAATTATGCTCAAATAATTTTTTTTAATTTTTAATATTTATTGCTTAATCCAATTATCTTATTGGCTCTTTCATTAAGATTCATGTTATTTAATCTAAGTCTTTGTTTTGATACCACTTTTTTCACGACCCAGCTCGTGGCTTAGAGTTAACCAAGACAAGAACAGACGGTCGGATGGTCAAAATTAGTTCACTGCTATTCTAATTTTATTATTAATAATTTAATATTCAAATAATGTATGAAAGAGCAACTAAAAAAATTAAAATTAGCAAGTTGAAATTTGTATATTTTTGTTTGTTGTTCTCGTCATTTGATCTTCTTTTATTTATCTTGTTCAAATGTTTAAAACCTAAAAAGAATATTAAAACAACATAATGAGTATTTGAAGATAACCCAGAAGTAACGACACTCTTATACTATAGTAATCCAAAAAAAAATTATTTATGTTAATTTATAAGAAATCTGATAATATGTTGGTATTTCATAATTTTATAAGTAATCTGATATATACTAATGCATGTGTCAATGATATTTTTCAAAATGAACATACACTAATCTTCTATTATATGCATTTATCTTAACTGTACTTTTACCATATATTCTTTACATATATTTTTGTCTCTATGAGGATACCGTCAACAACCTAACACACCCTGTACCAATATTGTCTCATTGGCTCCTGTCGGCATAGCGATTAACGATCTATACATCATGATTATCTAAGGTGGAAAGGTCATTACCTGCCCTTAACCGATATTATTCTGTTGGCACAACGATAAGCAATCCCCTTTCTAAGTTGCAAAACATCACAATTATCTATGGAGGTAAGCTTTGGTCTACTCGTCCCTTGTCGATATTATCCAGAGTTTCGGTCTTCCCAGGTGTTGCTCGGCTTCCCTGTTGCTCGTCCGCCCCTTGCTACAATTGCCGAGCACGAGAGCCTGCGGGAACACTTCCAGTCAGACTTTCTGCAGCGTGAAACTCTAACAAGGATAAGGGAACAAGAGATGAAATAAGGAGAGGGGAGTAAAAATTGAAGTTTTAGATGCCCTATTAGACTGATCGAAAGAAATAAAGTGGCACAAGGTCGGTTGTTAATAGTGGATTTGAGGATTAATGGATAGTTACTTCATAATTAATTAGGTTAATTAATTTAATAAAGCTTATAACTTTAAATTTTTATATCACTTAATTGATTCAAAATTAATATATAGTATTTTATATCAAATTGTTCGATTTATGACGTAGAAATTTATAAAATTAACTTGGTTAAAATTTAAGATCAACTCTTCAGGATAGGGGTTCACCTCTGGAATATGCATGGTGGAAGAGATCTATTGCATTCCTTCAATCTGACAAGTCACAGTTATGGCTACAGGTGACTCTTCAGGATTGTCTCTTCTCGAAGGTCGTCATTCTCTATTGCAGTTGGAGGAATGCTCATAAATCACATTGTGGCCTTTCCTCCTGAACAGGTCTCCGAGAATTGTCTCTTGGGTGGTGTGGTTGAGATTTGAGTTTGAGTAGGTGGAAAAGGGTGTATAGGAATGATGGAGGGCGGGAAATAAAATTTTAAGTGGTCAGTTTGAAAAATTAGCAAAGAGAAGGATTATTGTTTGGAGGTAGGGTTATGTATTGGTGGATGCTAGAAACCTTAGGATAGGACTAGAATTAGGCAAGCTCAAATACCAAATTATACCGGAGTTAACCAAAACAAGAATAGAAAAATCAAATATTATTATTGAATTCAAACTAGAGAAATATAATATCACAAAACAAAATAAAATTAATAGACACGATATAACAAACTCAATATAGGGTGGATCTCGGGGTGGTGATAGTGATCGACAAGGGTTTGGTCCTACGGAAAGGTAGCAAAGAGTGGGTGAAGGGTTAGAGGTGTAGTGATAGCAAAGATGTGTTGATGACTGTGAGAGGGAGGTGCAAAGCTGTAGGAACAATAAGTACAGTTGTTGTACAGGGTTGTGGTAACAAAAAAGAGGAGACTGGAAAGCGATAAACGGTTAGGAAGGGTTACGATAGAGAGGAAAATGACAACATCAGCGAAGAGAAGTTGTGGCAATGGCAGCAAGCTGGAATGGGAAAAACAGATGAATGAGCAGCCGGAACAATAGAAAACGATTGGGAGCAACTGTTTCAGGGTGGTTGCAGCGAAGGGGAAAGTCGGCCACAACGACGAGGAATGCGGGGGCAGCAGCACAACAAGAGTGCGTCTGTCAGGGGCGGCATGAACGAGGAATGTGTGGGGCGGCGAGATAATAAGAAGACGTCTGTCAAGGACGGCATCAACGAGGAAAGGTTTTTGTAATCATAAAATTGAAGGAAAAACAACAAAGTGTGGTTGTTCGAGGGCGGATGAAACAATGGAGGGTGGTCGGGAAAGACGTGAGGAGAATGTGGAAGGGGATATGGAAGATAATCACCACCTCGAGGGAGAGATATAGCCAGAGCATCACTCAAACCCTTAGATACAACATTCAAAAGTAGAAAAGAGACGTCAGCGGTTGTCTTGACAGATACGCAAAAACTAATCTTAGACCACTAAGAAAGCAAATATATAATAATAGGACAACTAGAAGAGGTTCTATGGGACCGGTCAACACCTCAAAAAGGAAAAAACTTGAATTGGTTCGAATCAAATACAGTAGTCGGGTCGCTGCTTCGTTCAAGAGACTCCCGCGTCGAGAGTAGGGGGTTCTCCTGCTTCAGGCGGTTACATAAATATCACCCAATTCCTTTCCATTTACATATCTATCACCTAAACTTTACTTTTTTACATTTATACCACCCAAATCTTTCATATCACACCAAAAATACTACCGTTTAACTTTTAAAAAGTGAAATACCCCTTTTTATGCATTGGTAAGGTGGTATGCATGTAAAAATGGAAGTATAGTATTAGATATGTAAGTACATAGGAATTGAAGTATAGGCCTATAACTCTGGTTACTGAACTTTCATAATTAGATTGGATCAAGAAAAAGTGAGTTCATTCGGGTTCTTGTTGCCTCGTTACCATCCAGATGAGTTCCTACTCCATGTTCAGAATTCAGGTGTCCAAAACTTGAAATAGATTCGTTTACTAAGTGATGACAATAATGTGAAATAGTTGTATCTAAAGTAGGGTGTTAATATAGCTTATTTTGTAATTGCAACCTCTTTACATAAGGGATCACTTGGAAGAGATCGATTCAATGGAGATGAAGGAGCTCCTCCCACCCGAGAATGACACGGAGAGTCTTCATTTTGATTCGGAATAAATGTGGTCGATTCAATTAAATCAAGTGGGTTAATATATTAGTAAGGATATTTTCGTATGTTTATTTTTAAAAAAATTTAGGTCATTTGTTTCATGATAAATAGGAGGACTTGTGTTATATTAGGGGACTTCTGGAATAAGGTAGAAAGATGTGAGCTTTGGCTCCATAGGTTCCAAAATGGGAATGTGCTTGTATACACAACGTCATGTGATGGCAACTTCATTCTTGGTGGTGACATCAGGTGTCTCTTGTATTTTGTATCTTTTATTTGTTAGTGTATCTCTTTTATATCTTCTTCCATATTTTCTGATTTTCAATTTCTTGTTTTCGAATTCTGCTCTTTACATTTTCTCTTTATCTTCTTGCAAAATTTTGTCCACATACCCTTTTGCCGATATCAACATGTCTGATTAGTTTATCTATATCATTATGATTTTATTTTCTTTGAAAATAAAACTACTTTTAAATAAAGGAAAAGAAATTTAGTACATATAAAACAACAATTACTCATTTGATCTTTTTGATAATTTTTACATCACTTAATTTTTAACCTCAAGCTCCCTAATTTTAACACTTGAAATCGTAAGCTATATAGTTAAATGTCTATATTCTAAATTTTCTAAATAAACTTTTATGTTAAATTCTTCCTAACATTTTCTTATAACATACAAATTTAACTTTCTCAAGGTTTAAGTTTCCATAATAATTTATTATATCTAAAAAGAAATAATTATTAGATATTCTCAATTAAATTTCCAAATTAACTTTATAACGTAAAGAAAGCAATGAATAATTAAATTTTAGAATTTCAAAATAATTACATTCATCGAGATAATGCTTATTTCTTAGCCCAAACCTGTTGTATATCTTTCAAACCTACTCTTTGAATAAAAATTTTATTTATTTCCTGTTAAATGTAAAACTTATTTTAGACTGTAATTACAGATATAAATTAATTAGAATACACTAACATCGAGTCCTCTTTCTTCTTTTTGCAAACTCAACAATCTTAATTTTCCAAAGCCTTAAATTCATAAAGTTCTACAATTTCCACTCCCTAATATCAATTAATAAACAATTACCTAATAATATTTGTTAACTTAAAATAATTTAAACATCTGTGGAAATAAAATTAAACATTACATTATCTTCCTTAGCATACTTTGTTTGCACTACACGGCTTCTACACATAGACGGACAAACTCCTCCACCCACAGACGAACACATCGTAAGCAGCATTAGCTCCCTGATCTTCATTTCCCGAATACACACAACGATGACACTATGTCCACGTTCATATGCACTAGCTTGATCAAAGTAGTTTTCTTCCTTTGCATGTGATACCACTCATAATTCGTCACTCGCACCCTCCGCTTCCAACACAAAACTTAATTTTAGCATTAGGTGTCTTTTTTGGAACGCGAACAAGTCTCCACCTCCCTCTAGCTTCGTCTCATACACACACAAGATACCACTCGATTTCCTCGTATGTTCCCTCGGAATAAACAAATCATTCCCTCCATTTCCTAATGATGGAAAACATCTGAACGGTTTTGTTCAAACCGACATTATTGATTTCAAATTTTTTTTCAATTATTACGCTACAATATATATATCACAATTATTTAGTAGTCTCCTATCAATATTAACATCCAGCTGAATCATTTCATGAGTTCAATATAATTGGAATCCATTAGTTTCCAAATTTTAAAGTTGTGCTTCGATTAAATTAATGTATTCAAACACATTTGATTTTTTTCAATCTAATAATTCAATGAATTTATTTTGCAAAGTTATAAAAAATCTCATCTCTATTTCAATTTGTTAAGCTCCCCTAATATCGAGTCATTTTCAGTTCACAACAACAACAACACCAAAACCTTTATCCCACTAAGTGGGATCGGCTACATGAATCCTTTTTCTCCATTGCGCCCTATTTAGTGTCATATTTTCATTTAATTTAGAGTAAATTAAGATCATTTTTTATACAATATGCCCAAGTCATCCTAGGTCTGCCGCTACCTTTCTTAACATAATTTGAATATAAAACATCTATTCTTCTAATCGGATCATCAAAAGGTCAACAATTAATGTGAACAAACCATCTAAGACGACTCTCTCTAAAGCTCTTACGCTAAATTGATGCACAATGTTTGAAGGTTGAAGGTTCCAAATGCAACAAGAATATGCTTAAATTGTATGAGAATATTCCTAAATTATGGTTTCTCGATTATGAGAATTATAGGTCATTTACATGATTTTATAATTTGCTTGAACTTCAATCGCATGACATTAAAAAATATGGAATATTATTTATGATAATTGTAATTTTTTGTTGAAGCCAATAGGAGACATTAAATTTGAACTAAGTGATATAATAATGATACATAAACTTACCTTAGAAACCCTTGAGGAATTAAATGTTATAAAGGCAAGACCATTTTATTAAAGCTAACATCTCCAAATCAATTTTTTTCAAAAGGAATTATTTCAAGTTTTAGTCTTGTTTGTTCATATTTCATGAAACTGCTGCCAATTCCTTAGATTTTTCACATTTTTTCCATCTCCACCTAGTGACATTCTACAAGACAATTTATTTTATATAACCTAGTCCTAAATCGATTATAGATATGATGAAATTGTATTTAATACTGACAGTTGATTCTAAATGTATCTAAAATGGCCTATTAAACTTTTTGTGTAGACTTGTGGATTACTTCAAATGAAGTGAAAAATCTATACTCTAATTTCCTTTATAAATATCAAATGCTAAATTCATCAAGAACATTTTTTTCCAAGTCAAGCAGATTGATGTAGTCTCTCATTTTGGGAACACTAGCAATGGCCCCTATAGTTAAAATTTTGCAAGAATCCTAACTACAATGCCAGTGTAACTTCTAGCTATATTGTCGTTATCGTTATGCATTCAAGGTACAACGATGCTACTGAAAATATTACAGAATTCATATTCAAGGATATATGGGTTTTGTTGCTGTTGATGCTTAGCTAATTCCAATTTTATGCATTGCGGATTCTACTTTTGCAGCTTCTTTGGCAGGTTCTATTACCGGTGCTTATCAAATTCTTGTTCAATATCTTGTCAGTTCTATTGTAGCATGGGTGGTTTTAAGCATATAGTTAGTGGCGAGAATTTATATCATCCATCACGTAGCACATTTATGCCAAATTTGTTGATAAACAAAATTTGGATATTATTTTGAAAATTAAGTTAAATTAATGAGAGAGATCCAACTGAAAAGTATATGACTATAAAGATCAATACCAGAGGCATGTAATAGTGAGCTTTTGATTCAATAAAATTGATAGTTCCACTATCAACTTTGTGTGGAAAATGGATGTATGATTATCGCAATATAAGTGTAACTACTTAATTCTAGAAGA
Source organism: Phalaenopsis equestris (assembly GCF_001263595.1). Taxonomy (NCBI): domain Eukaryota; kingdom Viridiplantae; phylum Streptophyta; class Magnoliopsida; order Asparagales; family Orchidaceae; genus Phalaenopsis; species Phalaenopsis equestris. Next base: position 329,150 of record NW_018164833.1, on the reverse strand, counting down.
AGTCGTCTCCTTTTACCAGTGCAAGGTCAGGATCTTCTAGATTTAATGACTCTTTTGTTTTGTCTATTTCATCTAAATATTTGAAAGTAATTATGCTAGAGCTCTTGATTTTGTAGTGAAGAATTTCAATTACTTGCTAAGTCATTGCATTATTATTTAAGTTCAAATTATTAAATTTTCTGATTTGCACCAGATAAAAGCAATTTTTTGTGTATTTCGTAGTCACTGATGACTAATTTTCTATGTGAATTGCACTCGAATGCATCATCCTAATTACATTAGAAATCAAAACCCTTATCCGTTCTATACCAAGCATGTTTGAGTGATTTGAATAAAATATATATATATAATGATTAGAGTGCTTTTCTAAAATTACCTCATTGCTTGGTTGAGTGAGTCGATTCCACAAATCTCCCAGCTGCTTGCTTATTTTCTTTTCTTCAGTGGACAAAGAAGGATTGACTTTTACACCATGATCAAGATGTAGATTGGAACTATTTGATTTAGAAAGAAAAGGGTCTTCCGTTGCTTGGGAAGGCCTTTTCCTGCTCCGCTGACCAGAAGACGAAGACGATAAGGTCTGACTCTGAGAAGCATCACAATGAGTATGATACAGAACGCCAGTGAATTTTTCAGAACCATAGCTGGCAGTCACTAGATATCCATTCTCAAACTTTCCTGTAATTTCCCCTCTCAACCAAGAACCTATTTCTAGTGGTGGATATCCTGCATATTAGCAACCGAATATTTCCTCTATTATAAGACTATTATTTCCCTAAAAAAAGGTGTGCAATCTGGCATCATTACTATAAGAAATACAACATATACATATAAATAGATGGCTGATGTGTCTACTTTGTTGCGTGTAGCTTAAGCAATTTTAGTATATAAATAAAGTAAGAGTTAAGAAAAAAATAAGACAACAGAAAACCTGGCAAATGAAGTCCTGTTGAATTCTTTAATTGTGCTATCTTTGTCGAATTTTGTTGCTTTAATGGTTCTTGGTCGATTTGAACCTCACCAGATAAAGGATCTGCATTTGTATTTAGAATTTAGGCGCCTAATAAAAAATGGATCGCATATCAAGCACAAATGAAATAGAAACCTCCTTGGCAAACCTGTTAAATGTTTTCCACTGGTACCATGTGTGCCAGTAGTTCCCACCTGATTTGGTTTTGATACTGAAGGAGTACCATGATTTGTACCTGAAAAAATAGTTTTCAGCAGAAAATGAAAACCTTTGTAATGTCAAACAAGCAAACAAATAATACCAATAAATAAATTAAAGTGCAAGAGATGGTACCAGTTATTGGGTCTATTACAACTTTATTGCGGAAGAAGTATACTTCTTCATAATGTTGAAGCAGAGAGATGTAGTACTTTCTCAAAACAAATGATGCATTTGTAATTGTTGATGGAAAGTTGAAGGCAGAAATTACATCTTTCCATATTCGATCTTTAATAACCTGTGATCAAATTATGAGGATGACAAAGCCATCTAAAATATATGAAAAGATTTTGAAGTCATTCAAAACAAATCCAACAAGATAAATTGTTAATGTATTAAGAGTCAATGAATTACTAGTTGTCATATAAATATTAGAACATGCGGCATTTATTTAAAGCATTACTCCATAATCATTATTATTATTATATATCTTTATCATTACACATATTTTTGTTTAGAACATTTATCTGTATTACTCTCTTCTATTATTAATGTTGACATTGCCGGATCTCAAATCTTAGATGTGAAGAGTGAAAGGTAGTGTTAAGTAGCAACAGTCAGCATAATTTTTTTTTTAAAAAATCATGACAAGAATCTTTTAAATCACTGTGTAAATGCTAAGACATCGCCTGGAAATGACGTGTCGTATGTCTTGAATATAGCGAAAAGTGTGCAAGGGCCGCTATAATGGTTCCCGGGTGTGGTGTTAATTAAGTAAGTGATCCCATATTATGGATGAATGCGGGTAAAAAAATTTGTCCATAAAACTAATATTAGGATATGACCTTGGATTATAGGAACTTCGGAATTAGTAAATAATATGGTTCATAGGAAGATAAATATCTTATGCATTCAAGAAACTAAATGGAATGAAGAAAAGCTAAGGAGATGGATGGCTTAGGTTTTAAATTTTAGTATTCAAATAGGAGTCGCACAAGAAATGGTGTAGGTTGAATTATAGAAAAGAGTTTGAAAGACAATGTTATAAAAAATAATAGAATTTGAAATATAACTATAGTCCTAAAGATTGTTGTTGATACTAAGATTTGTAATATTATAAATGCTTAAATTGCTTAAATAGGTTTAGATATAGATTCAAAAGATAAATTTTGGAATGACCTAGAAGAATTATTGCAAATGATACCTTTTAAAAGAAAATTTATTGAAAGAGATTTAAATGAACAAGTTGGAAAAGTGGTAGAATTTTTTAGAAATATTCATGATGACTACGGTTTTCGAGTGATTAATGAAGAAGGCATAATCATATTAGATTTTGTTTAGCTTATAATTTTGTAATTGCTAATATTTTATTTAAGAAAAGAGATGATCGTATTATTACATATAAGATAGATCTAAGAAAACACATGGATTAATTTTTTATGAGAAAAATATATAGTTCAGAATGTAAGGATTCTAAGATCATTCCAAGTGAAAATCTAAATACTCATTATCAATTATTATTTTTGGATTTTAAGAAGATGAACTGTAGGATAAAAAACACAGTAAAACATTATCATAAAATTAGATGAGAGCACCTAAAAGACACAAAATTATTTTTATGAGTAAACTTTAAGTAAAAGACACAATTATTTTTATGAGTAAACTTTAAGATTTCAAGACTTGGGATGTTAATGAAGAAGCTAATTATATATGAAATAAAATAACAAGCACTATTAAGCAAATGACAAAATATGAACTAAGAAATTCAAAAGAAAAAATTTTTATTAATAAAAAAAGTTGTAGGTGGAAAAATAATGTGAAAGAAAAGATAAAATATGGAAAATTATGTTATAAAAATTAGTTTAATGTGAAATCTTAGAGAACTGGGAAAATATAATCTAGCCCATCGGGAGTCTAAGAAAATAATTTATGACGCTAAGAACTCTGCTTTTAGTGATTTTATAATAAATTAAATACTATAGAGAATGAAAAATATATGTATAAACTAGCCAAACAAAGAGAAAATAAAAGTAAAGATTTAATTCAAGTAAAGTGTATCAAACATAAAAATAAAAAAGAGTTTTTCTTAAAGGAATACATTCAACATAAGTGAGTGAGATATTTTATTAACTTTTTAATATAACCATATATATATATTTTTTATTTTTAACATCACATTAATAAAAAGAAGGTTGAAGTGGTTTTAAGGAAAATTAATGGTGAAAAATCACTAGAACTTGATGATATCCCGATTGAAATGTGGAAATATTTAGAAGATTTCAGATTTTTTTGACTTTCTAAACTTTATATTATTTTAAAAATTAAAAATATGCCTGACGAGTGGAGGAAAATTATTTTGGTCTCAAGTTTTAAGAATAAAAAGGATACACAAAAGTGTGCAAATGATAGAGGAATTAAATTAATGGGTCATACTTTAAAATCATAGAAGGGGGTAGTTGAACATAGGTTTGGACGTGATACAAAGATTTCTCATAATCAGTTTGGATTTATGTCGGACATATTTTTAGTGATTTAATGGAGAAGTACAGAGAGAATAAGAAGAATCAACATATGATTTTTATTGATTTTAAAAAAACTTACCATAAGATTCTAAGAGAAGTCCTTTGATAAGTTTTTAAAAAGAAAAGTGTTGATATGACTTATAGTCAAGTCATTAAAGATAGTGATGCCGGAGTTGACCCAAACAATGCCTTTAAAATATGAATATTATTATTGACTCTAAATAAGGTTACAATGAAGACTCAAAGCAAATAGAATAACCACGCAAAGCAACGGTGCAAGACACAAGCAAATACACAACACAAGAAGGACAACACAAACTTGACGAGCAAGAAATCCGGTGGGCAAAGATTAGAGGCCTGCAAGAGGCGGGGTGGAAGGTGTTGACCTCATTTTTAGTGAGGTCTAGTCTTTCTCTTAAGATTTAGGATCTAGCCTTAGGGATCTCCCTTCGACTATCTTAGAATCTTAGAAATGGGACCCGCCTCATTTTAGAAAT
>NW_018164833.1:322808-323633 GCF_001263595.1 Phalaenopsis equestris | reverse complement strand
TTTGGCCCGATTCGAGTGCTGTGGACTGTTGAGGGTGGTCTTCTTTCTCTTCTCTCTATTCTCTGCCTATATACACAGTTCCTTTTGAAATTTTTGAGGTTGTTGAGAAAAGTTTTTTTGAGAGGAGTGGAAATTTTGGCTGAGGGGAATTGGCAAAAGAATTTCTAGGAGAGCATTTCTTTGAGGTGGTTTCTTGTGTTGTTGTGCTTTACGTTTGCATTGAGGAGGTACCATTCTTCCCCCTCTTCTTCGGTGCTCTGTTTCCTTTCAATTTTCCCTCTGTCGAGCCTTTGAGCTTGCCTCTGTTGGATGATACAGCATGCTAGCTCTCTTTACTTTCATATATTTTGAGGCATTCACTTTAAAAGCATGTGAAGGAAAGGAGTATGGGCATGTTTTAGGAGTTTGATTTGGTTACTTGCTTAGAATGGTGGGAGTGTAACATGTCATAAATGTTCTCCTTGTAGCCCTACCAGCTGTTCATCTCTTTGTAGTGATCCCGATCGCAAGCATCCATTTGATTTTATGGGAAGATTTTTATGCTTGTTCGATATGTAAAGTTATGGATTAGTTTGGAAGTCAGAAGATTTTGATATTAACTTTGGGATCTGAGGAGGATTTGCAAGTTTTATTTGGGAAAGTATTTGGTGGATTCGATTAATCCTGCGTTCTTAGGGTTTAGAGAATCAGCGCAAAGGAATATTTTATGTTTGTTAGGAAGGACCTCGGGCCCTACTTTTCCAGGTCTTTTCGGTACGAGTTTTGAGAACCGATACAATCTCCTTTTCGATGTTTTAGATGGATCGGTGTCTCCTCTCTCTCACC
>NW_018164833.1:320551-322708 GCF_001263595.1 Phalaenopsis equestris | reverse complement strand
TAGAGGAATTAAATTAATGTGTCATACTTTAAAATCATAGAAGAGGGTAGTTGAATATAGGTTTGGACGTGATACAAAGATTTCTCATAATCAGTTTGGATTTATGTCGGACATATTTTTAGTGATTTAATGGAGAAGTACAGAGAGAATAAGAAGAATCAACATATGATTTTTATTGATTTTAAAAAAACTTACCATAAGATTCTAAGAGAAGTCCTTTGATAAGTTTTTAAAAAGAAAAGTGTTGATATGACTTATAGTCAAGTCATTAAAGATAGTGATGCCGGAGTTGACCCAAACAATGCCTTTAAAATATGAATATTATTATTGACTCTAAATAAGGTTACAATGAAGACTCAAAGCAAATAGAATAACCACGCAAAGCAACGGTGCAAGACACAAGCAAATACACAACACAAGAAGGACAACACAAACTTGACGAGCAAGAAATCCGGTGGGCAAAGATTAGAGGCCTGCAAGAGGCGGGGTGGAAGGTGTTGACCTCATTTTTAGTGAGGTCTAGTCTTTCTCTTAAGATTTAGGATCTAGCCTTAGGGATCTCCCTTCGACTATCTTAGAATCTTAGAAATGGGACCCGCCTCATTTTACAAATTCAACCCGCTTCTGTACTCTTTTGTGGTTTCGCGTGTGTGGTATCGACTTCTAACACTTAGAAGGATGAAACCAACATGAGGAACCCAAAAGGGATTCTTATAGGACCTTTTGAGCCTTAGGGTGACCTTCTGCATAATTCACACTCCCGCACGCATAAACTTCGCAATTCGGAGAGAAATATGAGGCGGGGAGCTTGCAAAAGTCCTCATCAATGAAGGACCTTTGGGGCAAACAAAACTGCCATTGTTGGAATTAGCCGTTGGTGGCTATAATGAAGAAGAAAAGAATATTGGGAAGAGATTTGGGACTAATATTTATAGGGATTGCAATTATCTATACTCTATAGGAGAACTATTCCGACCCAATTCAATGTAAAATAGGACCATGGACATGTACACCACCCAACTCCTATGTATGTACATATCTAAACTTTGCTTTTATATTTATGCCACCCAAATCTTTTATAACACATAAAAATAACAGTATTATAAATTTTAAAGTAGTAAAGTACACGTTTCCATGTATAGACAAAGTGGCATATATGTAAAAATTGAAGTTTGGGTGTAAGATATGTAAATGCACAAGAATTGAGTGACATATATGTAACTCCTCCAAAAAAAATAATTATTTTTGCTACCCGCCTAGTTTGGATGTGATTCTGAGTAGCAATTGCAGAATAGTAATGTAAATATAGATATATTCTCCTTGCAATTATAAATATTAAAGACCGGATTCGCTAACTAGCAAATGTGGTGGCACTAGGCATCCAATTGTGGTAATAAAACCATGAGATGAGTTGTGTTACGGTAGTTGCAAGGATCATCCCAAAGAGTAGATTGCATAAGATCGAATGCACGTAATTGAAAAAATCTCGCATGCTCCAGGTTGTCTATTCTCTTACTAGAGTTAATGTATGCTTGACCAACATCTAGTTGCATAACCTAGTGTTGACCTCATTTTTGGTGAGGTCTAGTCTTTCGCTTAGGGTTTAGGATCTAGCCTTAGGGATCTCCCTTCGATTATCTTAGAACCTTAGAAATGGGACCCGCCTTGTTCTAGAAATTCAACCCGCTTCTGTACTCTTTTGTGGTTTCGCGTGTGTGGTATCGACTTCTAACACTTAGAAGGATGAAACCAACATGAGGAACCCAAAAGGGATTCTTATAGGACCTTTTGAGCCTTAGGGTGACCTTTTGCATAATTCACACTCCCGCACGCATAAACTTCGCAATTCGGAGAGTCGACGCGTCCGATTTCCACGATTCGCATCACTTGCACTGTTATTCGTCGAAGGCTCGAGTAAACATTTTAAGACGATCGATCGCGGGTCGAAATTTTGTGAAATTTGAATTTAGACGCGTTTTTTACCCGATTGTCGAAGACATCGTCCGAGCGACCCCGGATGACAAAACGGATTGCACCGGCGCGTCCAGAACGTCGATTTTGCCTAAGGAGGACACCCATTTTGTTACGTCGCCGCGCGCGAATGAATCGAATATAATTTAATATATATATATATATATATTTATATACATATGTATA
>NW_018164833.1:267403-316627 GCF_001263595.1 Phalaenopsis equestris | reverse complement strand
GCTTCTTACGGGCGCCCCCCCCAAACAATCTTTCTTTCTTTTTTTGTGTCGACAGAAGGGAGATGACCTGCGGGGCAGAGAGCAAAAGTGGCGGAATGCGAAGGCAGGGAGCAACGGCAGCCTGCTGTGAGGAGTATGGAGAACCTCCTTAATATTCCAAATCTCTTTTTTATCATCGTCGGTCAAGATTATATCGACATAGACAATGAGATAGTTTACTTACCTTCCTAAATATGCTTTTATGGATAATGTATGATCAGTTTTTCATTGGATGTACCGATTAGATTTCAAAATCTTGGCAAACTTAACAAACCAAGCCCTTGCAGATTGTTTGAAATCATAAAGAAACTTTCTTAGTTTACAAATATGATGTTTAATTAAGTCATATTTTAGCCTTGGTGAGATCTCCATATACACTTCTTCCTCAAGATCTCTATTCAAAAATGCATTCTTGATATAAAGTTGATATAATTCCCACTCTTTGTTCCATGTCAAGGAAATAACAACTCTTACAGTGGTCATTGGAGCAAAGATCTCTTGATAGTCTATCTCATAAGACTGAGTGAAACCTTTGGCCACCAACCTATCCATGAACCTCTCAATGCTCCCATCTACTTTGTACTTGGCATTGAACATTCATTTGCATCCAACGGGTCTTTTAGCTAGAGGAAGTTTTGTACCAAATGTCATTTAGATCAAGTGCTTGGATCTCTTCTTTAACTGTCCTTTTTCATTATGAACTTTGAAGTGTTTTATGAATAGAGAGGTATTGCACACTATAAAGATTACATACAAAAGCTTTATAAATTGATGATAACTTCCCAAAAGCAACATAATCCTGGATAAGATAATTTGTGCAACTTCTTTTGTCATCTCCACTATATTTCACATCCCTTGGAAACTCAGAGATGTGCAAATTCGGGTTTGGTTGTGAACAGTCATGTGGTTGCATATTGTCTTTATCCTGCTGAGTGGATTTCTTTCTCTTAGTATACACACACTAAGTTCCTTGATATAAATTTCAGGTTGGATGTTTTCAATTGACAGAACTTGGGAGACAGGATGGTTAGAGGAAAGAAGAATAAGTTATGATACTCTAGATCAGTGTGGGTATTGTGTATCCAGAGTAATGTAGAGAAGTAGAATCGGTCGTGATGACTCTAGCTCAGTGTCGATATCCAGAATAGTGTAAGGAAGTAGAAGAAGTTGTGATGACTCTAGGTCAGTGTGAGTATCTAGAGTAATGTTTCAAATCTGATATTCACTCAGACTCCTGAATATCAGATTTAGGATAGTAGTGTTGGTTTTCAAAGAATGTAACATTCATAGAGATATAGTTTTTTTTTTTTTTTTTTTTTTTTTGGTAAATGGCGAATAACACTTGTACCCTTTTCTGTTAGATGCATACCAAAGAAAAATACATTTGATGAATCTTGGATCAAGCTTTGTGGGGTTTGGTTGGTGGATTTGAACAAACGAGAGAGTCAAATATTCTTAGAAGAAGAATGGATGAGAAGATTCTAGCATGAGAGTATTTTTCCAACAGAATATTGAGAGGTTCTGAATCCAATGACCTCGCTTGGCATTTTATTAATGAGGTAGATGACTGTGAGCACGACATCTCCCCAAAAAATGTTTGAGACATTATGAGAAAATAATATAAATTGAGATGTATATTCTTCCTCTCAGCTATCTCATTTTGTTGTGAAGTTTCAACATAGGAACTCACATGGAAGATATCGTTCTTTGAAATGTAGGGTCCAAGAAAAGAGTTGAAGTATTCATTTGCATTATCAATTTTAAAATTCTGATTTTTCATTGGAACTAAGTGGAAATCATGTTATGAAATGATTGAAAGATTTGTGTAGGTTCAATTTTTTACTTCAAGAGGAATATCCGATTGATTCTCGTATAGTCAAAAATAAAGAAAACAAATCATCTGACTCCATTGACTGTTTTTTATTTTGATGGTCCTCAAATATCACTATAGATGATAAAGAAAGGATGTAAGGGGTTATATTGGGACAGAGGACGAATATGTTTAGCCAATTGACAGATTTCACACTAATAAAATTATAATTTTTTTATTAATAAAGAAATGCGAGTACGACTTTGCATCATAATAAAAATTGTGATGATCGAGAAGACAATGTCATTTTAAAACTTGATTTTCAACTAGCTCAAAAAAACAAACTCGGAAACATAAGAAGGTGATAGTGAAGAAGATATTTTTGTTTTAAGAGAATAGCTTTCCTTGAGTAGGAATAAACTTTGATGCAATTTAGCATTGTCAATTATTTTTCCTGAATCCAACACCTGAAATTCACAAAAATTAAAATGAAAATTTAGAACACTGTTCAAGTCATGAGTAAACTTGTCAATCAAAAGTAAGTTGCAATTTAATGAGGGAACATATAACACTGAAAAGAGTTGAATATCATTGGAGACTTTAACTTCTCATTTCCCAACAATTCTGGAGTGAGATCCATCGACAAATATAACAAATTTGAAGTATGTGAACTCTTGGTAGTTAGTGAGAGCATGAATATCTCTAGTCATATGATCAGAAGCACCTGAATCCATTTTCTAAGGTCGAAATATTCCATTATTAGTAATATAGGAGAACATGATACCTTGTTGTATCATCAACGTGGTAGGCCACTCAGTTGTGCTCAAGAGAAGTTTCTTCAACACCTTTAGTTATTCCTTTAGATGATGTAGCAGCATTGGTCTTGCTGACTTGGTTTTTCCTCCCTTGCCCAGTCTTCCAATCTACAAGTTTTTCATGTAGTATCCAGTAGTTATCATTTGTGTGACCAAGTTTCTAGCAACGTTCACACAAGGGACGATTCTTCTTTGGCTTTGACTCATGGGAGAGTTAAATGTGTACAAGGTGGAGCATTTAGTTCTAGATGAATCCACACTTCCTACCATAATAAGCTTCTTCCTACTTTTTTTCTCTTTTAACGTCACCAAAGGCTTCCCTAATGATAAGTAGATGCTTTATCCTCATAATTCTTCCTATAACCTCATCTAAGTTCTCATCCAGCCTCAACAAGAACTTAATCAACCTCTTTTCTCCACTTTTGTTTTATACAGTATAGCATCTTTAAGGGCACTTAAATACATTAGTATCATACATATATATAAGTAATTAGTACTATGTGAGTGTATTGAAATATTGAGTCACACATAACTCTTCTTGTTGGGGTTCATGTAATTTTTTCTCAATAAAACAATTCTGCAGTGTTTTCAGTATTGGAATAAGTTTCACGAGTTGCTTCCCAAATCTCATGTATTGACTTATATAGTAAGAAATTTTCTCCACTTTTTATGACTATAGAATTGATCAACCAAGCCATGAATATAGGATCATGGATCTTCCATGAGCAATGGTTAGGTTCAATGAGCGCAGGAACTGTGTCCTCTACCATGAGATGTTCCTCTTTTCCTTTGCCAAAAATGAACATAAACATGAATTGGGACCATTGAATAAAGTTATAGCTGATGAATTTATGGTTTGTGATAAAGTGAGGATTTTGGGGTCATTTGAGCATAATTCTTGATCTCTGATTCAAAGCTAAACCTCCATCATAGAATTAGACATCTTCATCTCGTACATGGTCATAAGCCCTCTGCATAAGGGGCTGTTGCTACTACCAAATAGAACCTGTGGTTGACTGTCCGCTGCCTCCGGCTCTTCACTAGCGCAGGAAGGAACAACTAGGTTTCTGACAGGAAGGTTGGGAGGTGGTTGCTCCTTGCATTTGGAGGCCGGATTCGATCGAAGAAAATGCCTGAAGGGGAACAAGAGTAACAACTGTAGAGAAGGAACACCAACAAGGATTGCACCTGGGAAGATGGATCACTTATAGGAATTAGAGGATCTGGACACAAATGACGGTATTGCGGCTTGCAATGACATGATATAGAGCATTTGATCGAAAAATTTTGATACAGACAACGGTCTAGACGAAAATGATAGGATCACGACCTACAGTGATGCGAGAAAATTTCGATTCACGCTCATTGGAAAGTCGATGACAAGAACCGATACAGTTGTGATTTCGGCTGTTGAACGGGTTCGACAGCTGCTGAAGAGGCTCTAGCAGTTGTAGGAGAGAGCAGAGAAAGGCCTGCAAGCTGAAGAGTTATTTTGAAGAATATAAACCAAATCATGTGAGTCTCCAATGTTGTCGTTTTAAATCAATAGTCATTTAGAACTTGTACATTAATGCATAATTAATCATCTAAGCAAGATTTGCCAATAGCACATCTTTCATCCACATTTTCTCCTTGACATGCTTTAGAAATCTGAGAAGAGAAAATCTATGAAAGCTAATCATATTTAATAAAAATTACAACTTACAACCCTTTGACATTAGTAAATTAGATACATTGGTATACTTGAGATGACATAACTATAGGATTTTTATTAGGTTTATATCCATCCGTCCAACCATTCTCTACTCAAATAAAGTCACATTTACCAAAATTTGAAGCTAAGACAATAACATAAACAAGTGTTTCCAGCAAGCAAAAGAGATAATCACTACAGGAAAGCTTGTAACCATAAAAATCTCAACATTAAATCAAAATAAACATTGATATAACATCAAGGAAAAAAAATTAAACTAAAATTAATTCACCTCAATTAAAATTACTTTAGTCCTCCCCCATCTGCATATCAAAGAGGTTCAAATGAAAAGGGGTTAGCTTTTCCGGACAATTAGCTTTATAGTGAATCCACCAAAGAAGACTATTCTTCCCATCACTAGATTAGTTGCTCAATGGTCACTATATGGCTCCGTTCAACAAACACATACGATAATGCTAAATCAAATATGCTGCATCATGCCATGTGACAGAGTCTATCACCTATAAATTATTCATTTACCACCAAAGTTTAGAGATTAGTGTTCCAAATTAAAATAACCCTAGCTTTGGTTGGTATTTCCTCAAGAACTAAAGAATGCCACAAAGCCATGGCCATTACCTTAGAAATTAAAGAAAACCACAAAGCCAATGTTTCTGCAAACAAAATATGATCATAAAATTTGGAGAAGGTTCAATAAATGGTCCATCTAAGTTATCAAAATGTTCAACCCCACCACAAATGTTTTGAGTTACTCTAATTTGGCACTGTCTCTGCAAATTGAGGTTTGACTCCCACCACTCAGACTAATGAAGCTGCACTGGCCAAAAAAAGCGCCACTAAAAAGTTGTAGTGCTGAACACCATACCCAATTTCCCAACTAGAGATAGAAGGCTTAATGTAATCGTTAATAAAATGCAAAGGCGACATTTCATCAAGATAGCCAATAAGGTCATTGAGGCTGCTTCTAGAAAGGCCTCCGTAATTCCTAGGCCTTCAACCATCATGGTCCCAATAATAAGAGAACGGTCTAATCAAATCAACAATCATTAGCCTTATTAACGAAGGCACCACCAATTCTTTTGACACTCATGAAACTACTCTTTGCATCAAAACCCATGATGTCAAAGCTTCATCATCTGACATTTAAATACCAAGGAAAATTATGAAAATGTGTTCACTTTTCTCTGGGCCGCGCGCTTAAACATTGCATGATGGAACGAGAATAGTGCTAACATAAAGGATAATCGTGACCCGTCTAAGTTCTAAAAGATTTTCCCCAAAAACAGAAAAGAAACTAGCTGATATAAAAACACGATAAAAAGTTACACAAAAAAAATTGAAATAAATACAAATAAACTAGAAATTCCAAAAAAAAAATTTGTATAAATTTTTATAAGTTAAAATTGATTTTATATCATTAAACATCAAGCAAATGCCATGAATTCAATTTTCTCTTTTTCCACATCATTGTATATTTCAAGACAATAACTCTGACTCTTCGTAAACCTATCACTGGTAATGAAATCAAACCAATTATTAATGATGGATACCCAAAACAAATTTAGAAAGTGAAAAGAACAATACAACTTTAATGATTCATGGATATCTTTATAGAAATCAAATAGTTATGACTAAATCTATTAGAAGACTATCAACTCATAAAGACAATCCTATGGGTGAATAATCACTTTAGGTGTGATTTTAATATATAGGATTTCCTCTGCCAATGTAATCATGTGTTCGATGAAAAGAAAATGAATGAGCAACAAGAAGGAATACGTGTAAACAAAATAAAAAAACACAAAATATGAGGTTAAAAAATCATACAATCTTGCTCAAAGGATCAAAATATAAGAGAAGATAACTTTTAAGATTAAACAGTATTATATTGTTAAACTTCATCAAACATTGGGGAAGATAATAGTATATTTTTGATATAATACCATGTTGGTTGATTATTTAATCTAATTAACCCACAAAATTCTTGATCTATCATAAGACAAATACAAGGAGTCAGCATCACATTTAATTGTGGTCTTCATAATTTTCATTTTTTTATAAGGATGAATTTTCATTTTTTGCATAATCTCATATTTGAATTTGGAATGATTTAAAAGAATTAGATTATATTTTGGATAGAATTATATTTTATTTTAAAGTTCTTGGTCTTACATTTGCAAATCTATTTTGTAAATGAGATAGATGATTTATAGCAAAATCATTGATTATTGAGTAACAATTGAACGAAACTATCCTTGAGGCCAATTGTGAGCATTCTGTTTCTATTCAAAGTTATTATGTGGCACCACTCTAAATTGTCATGCAGAATTATCTTTATTCTCCTTTTCTTTCTTTGCACTACATTCATTCAATCAACATCCATCAATTTGGCATCACAAAAAACTTCCTTTTTGTTGTGCATCCCTTACTGAATTTTTCAACAAAATAGCAATCATTTCTTGAATTTATTTTCATTAAATGCAGCTCAACCATCCATTAGAGCTTCCACAATCATTCCATGACCCCAAATTCCCAAAACACAATTTATAGGAGCCCATTAAAATTTGATGGAGATAAGAAGAGAAAGGAGAAACTTTCAAAAGAACTACCAAGTTAACTAATATTGCCAAAGAGTTCCATGAGGGTGGTGTGGGGTTCATTGTCACTTTCCAAGTTCTTCCCATCCGTAGTTTAAGCTTTTGGAAAGATATTTGGAAATTGTCATGCAAAACTACCTTAATGCTCGTCGTCTTTCTTTACACTATATTCATTCAACATCCATCAATTTGGCATCACAAAAAGCTTCCTTTTTTTTTTTTAATATTCCTCATTTAATTTTCAACAAAATTCAAATCATTGCTTGATTTTTTTTTTTTCATTAAATGCAGCTCAACCGTCCATTAGAAATTCCACAATCATTCTATGCCCTCAAATTACCAAAACACAATTTATATGGGCCCATCATAACTTGATGGAGATAAGAAGAGAAAGGATAAACTTTCAAAAGAAGAACCAAGTTATAGCTAATAATGTCAAAGAGTTCCATGAGAGTGTTGTGGGGTTCATTGTCACTTTCCAAGTTCTTCCCTTCCGTAGTTACTTTTGGGAAGATACTGGGAAGGTTGGTTGGTACTTTAGTGTCATCATTAGTTTAATGTTCAATACTGAGAATCGGAGTATCAGCGGATGATCAAATACATTCATCTTCAGCATTGTGAAAATACAATCTTCATCCATCTTAGAGACCGAGACCATTAAATCATGTAATTATTGCATATTTTTCTTATTTTCGAAAAGCATGGTTCAGAATGCAAACATTTGGCTTTCATGATGCCAGATCTTCCAAAACAACTGAAAGTTAACATGGTGCATTTCACACTATTTGGAGTGTGATGAATTGCTTGGTTTGATAAACAAGGAAAAAAGTGAAGATTTGATTTAAGCCTCATTCTTTGTAGCATATTCAATGCTTCGTCAACTTATCATGAAAGCATTAAGATCCAACACTAAAAAATTTTCATGAGCAAACAATACTGGGTTTTTTTCAAAAAAGGAGAAGAATAAGAGCAATAAAAGGTGTTTGTTGTCTCTTGAAACTCGTAGTTGTAACCAAAGCATTTTTCATCCTTCCTACCTCCCTCCCTTGTTACCAGGTAAACCTGGAAGCCCGGAGAAAGTAAACAGGCACAACAGCACAAGTAAAAAATCTTCTTTTCCTTTTTTTTTTTTTTTTTTGGAAGACTTTATCAAAGTTTTTTTTAATTAACCGCAATTTCAAGAAAAATGTAAAACATACCCTTTGAAGTCCACCATGGGAAGTAACTTCAACAAAGAGGCGGTGTAGATTGAGAGGTCTTCCTCCAACCCTGGGCACCCTACATAAAAAAAAGAAATCAACTGTTAAGAAGCAACACAGCTCCAGAGTAACAACAAGAGCTTTAGATGGCCCCAGAGTTTCCCCAAAGTTTAATATTTAGTTCTTTTTAAATCAATTAGCCCAAACAATAATGTTGTAACAGTTAAGTGAACTTCTAATATTGTTAAGGTATGTTATTGACAATGAAACAAATTCCAACATTTTCAGAATAAAAAGGATTTTTTTCGGGTAAAAAGGTTTAACGTAAGTAAAAAAAGATGCACCAAAACTGACAAAAGCTTCCATACAGGTCTATTTCCAGCAGTTGGGTGTATTTGCTTGGCTCCAATCCTCCCAAATTTAACAAATACAGGAAGAAAACTAAGCAAATAATCTTTCCCCGTTGTTATCTACCAATCATATTAGTGTATGTTCTACCCTTCCCTTATACATAAAGAAGCCAATTAAATTTAGTTTTCATTTTTTATTTAATATTTGCTTCTCTTACCATCCCTCCACTATAATTATTTCTCAATCCATCCCTCCAAAATTTTCCACGCGCCTATCTTAAAATTCTCTTCACCATCATAATAGGCTAAAATACCAACGACTTCTATGACCTGACATTTGGATTCTAAAATAACCCAATGCAACTTGATAAAAGTTTAACCCCCATGTCATTACTTCACCACAAACATTCCAAAGACAGCACTCCTACAACCCCTTCTTGAACGCAAGGATCATATCATCATCTATACTCCTTTTGTAAAATGGATCCAAGATACTTGAAACAATCAAATCTAAGTACCATATGATCTTTCAAGAAAAAAGATTATTATTATCAACTTAATCAAAATCATCATTATCCTTGGATTAATCCAACTATTTAGGATAGGGCCCTTCTGAATCCTCATAATCTATATTCATGTTAAGAGTTATGTGAGGTGCCAAAGCCTTGCAAATTCTTTTGCACAATTCTGAGCAATGCAACATTTGACCTTGAGGAGGGACATGCTGAGAGCCAATCTCCATATCCGTGACAAAAGAGTTCGACAATTGATGTTGTATTTTAATCTTTTATTATATTTTCATGTTAGAAAATAAAGAGGGCTGCTATATATTATTTAAAGAGAATATTTTACATATAAAAATTTAGAAGAATTTACATACATAGCCCCCAAAACATGAGATTTATATCTCATACCCAAAGTTTAGTATTAAGAAAAAAAAACAGCTATAATATATCTAACAACTCAAACATAACATTTTGTTATATCATGTAACTCCTAACAACAAACCGTCAAACAATCTCCATAGTTCTCTAATCTCATGGAGTTGTGGAAGTACTGATGAGGAACCCTGCCAAGCAATCTCCCGAGTTGGTCAAAACACAGTGATCACTGATGGCAACAGCTAATAAGGGTACTGTAAGTGAACCTATCAGGAGCAATCCCATCCCTCTTTATGACTTGAATAAGAGAGATGATTTTGTATTGGGGAATGAAGAGTTTGTCATAAATATTCAGTGCAATATTATACGTTACAAGTGTTGGCTTAATATCCTCCTCATCAATTCACTGGAACATAGAAACAACGGCGCAATAACCCTCTTTTTGGGCTTAGGTAATCATTAGGGAATGGTAGGCGTGCAATACTGACAACATAAATCATCGAGAGGGGTAGCAATGGCAGAGAGTTGTTCGTGGAGGCCCATAATACTAATAAATATAGGAATAAAAGCGAAAGATGAGAAGAATGTCTCCATGAGAGCACTCCAAGCACTATCAAAAATGGCGAGTGCAGTGATGGGGCGCATATGGAAGTCAAGTGCCTCAATGATGTCGAGAAGATCAGTGAGAAGGGAGTCTAAATCGATGCATGCAGGGTTGAGGAGTGAGCAAAGGACGGATTTCGGTTTGGAAGTGGGGAGATCGAGTGATTAGTAAATTTGGTGGTCGTAGAGAGAATGTGGGGGTCGACGAACCTGGAATTGCCACAGTTGAGATCATGGTGGTGGCCAAGGCGAGGTTTGCAGAAGTTATGTGGGGAGCGGCGGGATTCAGTAAGAGATGGCTAAGCGGAGGAATAGACAAATATGCCTTGCAGAGGCTCAAGAGCTTAGATTGGTGTTTAAACTCACTATGGATCTATATTTTCATCATTCCACCAGATGGCATCATCGACGATTGAATTGTCGACCATTTGAAGCATCTTGGAGGGCTCATTGCGGCTTCGATAGCGAACCAACAAAGCAACTGTTTGTCAAGGAGATGACGAGATTATAAAAGAGAAGATTGTTATATTTGAGGTTTTCAAAAGATTTTAGGTTTTTTTCTTTTTTTTTTTTTTTGTAATACGAAAGTTTGGGTGTGTCGTGTAAATCCCAATGTATTAGGTGCTATGTGTGTAAATCGCTCAAAATTATATCATATAAACATATAAATCAACCTACATTCAAAATTCAACTAAAGCATTAAATGCTTGATTAAATCCTTAAAATTAGAGTGGTGTCATTTATTTCCAAATATAGAGAGCACTTGACATAGGCTATCAATATAGCATATGAATAAACTTATAATAAGAGATTTTGGCATAATTTCTTAGGAGCTTTTCTCCTCAACAAGACTTCATGTACTATTTATATCCCATTAATTCACTAAAAATAGCTTTAAACTTTTGTAAAAGCTTGTGTCCACCAGGATTCGGTGCTACAACTTTTGAATTGAAATGTGAATCAACTATATTTAAGATTTGTAGATCATAATATATCTTTTTCTCCCATATTTTTTGTTCTACTACATCAACACAGCCTTCCCAAAGCCATAAATCACTTTACACCTAACAAAAATCGAGTAAAACCCCTTCCACAAAATCCTAGCTCATATTGTCCACTAGTTTTGATAAGTCCATTTAAAAAATTTGTTTACTTCTAATCACACCCTGCT
Source organism: Phalaenopsis equestris (assembly GCF_001263595.1). Taxonomy (NCBI): domain Eukaryota; kingdom Viridiplantae; phylum Streptophyta; class Magnoliopsida; order Asparagales; family Orchidaceae; genus Phalaenopsis; species Phalaenopsis equestris. Next base: position 305,448 of record NW_018164833.1, on the reverse strand, counting down.
GACAAAATCACCAACGTTTCTCAGCTAGCATCCAAACCTTTGATTTGGATGTTTTCACCTTTTTCCATCAAGGAAAATCCAACTTTCCACTAATAAAATTTCAGTGAACAAAAAATAGTCCAAAAATACTAACCTGTCAACATTTTTCATGGGCATGGACCTCTGAAAACTGAAAAACTTCCACCACCATTCCAACATCCATAGAAAACCTCCTAAAAACAACTTGATCACTTGCTATCAAAGATAAAATAATCCGAATCCACTCAGCCTTTGCCTCAAAGAAGAGGCGCTAATACATCTAGAGAGGCACCAATATTAGTACAAAAAACATCCTCACCATGGAAACTCTCTATCAAAGTTCTTCACCAACAAATTACTTTTTTGTCAAAAGAAGAATACATTAGACTTCATGAACATAGCTTGATATCCAAGTTGTAATAACTCTTTTCCTTTGTTATTAAATTTATTTGTTTTGGTAGAGATTTGTGCAGAAAAAATTAGGAAATTGGAGAGTTAGCAATTCTAAGATTAAATAGCACATAAAAGCTAAGCTAGTCCTAATTTAAAACATATCCCACCCCGTTAATATTAATAGATGACAGTTCAATGAAATATAAGAGCACAATTCACAAAAAAATATTACAAGTAACCTGAAGAATGTATTTAAAACAAAAAAATTAAAGCAATATTCTCTTGAAGTTTACTCATAATTAGTCATAATTAGTTAATTTTATGCATATAATTAGTTAATTTTATGCATATTACATTTACTTATAAAAAATGGTTGATAACAAATCCTTAACGATTCCAATAAAAAAAATTCATGCAATTGCATTTCATTGTTAAATAAATATTATTTTTCTCATATAATCAATTTTGCAAATTAAAAAAAAATGCATAGTGGGTGAGTGTATTTGTAAAACTAAAAGAAAGTTATCAACAAAACCTAAACTATCCAACAAAAACTTATAACTAAAGTGATCCATCACAAACCCATAATAACATAAAAGTTTATTTAATAAAGCATTATTAAAATCATTAATTTTTTTCTTCTATCTTTTCATATTACCATTCTCATATTCTTAAAAAACACTTCATTACATGTCATATATTTGCAATCATGCATTCAATTGGCTTCAATAAATACCCAAAAATTAGAATTTTTAGATTTACTATAATAATTGACAATTTACTTTAATCGGTAAAATGCAGAAGAATATCAGAGTACTAACTATGCAAAATTAAAGTCGATAGAAAAAAATAAAAACTACATTGGACTGAGTTCTTTGAAAGAAAACAAAGTCTTAATATGAAAACTCTAACAAAGGGTAGATATGCAAATAATTTAAAATCTAAATATATCCCAATGGAGCATAAAATATATCCAATCTTCTCACCAATTAGAAAATCTTTCTAATTTTGATAAAAGAAGATTTAAAGAGTTTAAACTTAGCATGGATGAAAGAACTAACAAGATTGTTGATAAATTAATCATAGATGAAAAAGTTAACAATCTTGAGATATTTATAAAAAAAAGTTTTTAAAGATGATCTAAAATCTTTTTCCAAACACAGAAAAAATAGTCACAATTAAATATGTCTAACCCAACGAATAAACCATCTATATTAGGTATCTATCCTGCTAAGCCAAAATCCCTATTGTACTTCAGTATCCATATTAATAAGCCTTTTATCAAACCTCTTCCTTTTGAGGGTCGCATGCCTGATATGCTCTAAGAATATTTTAAGTGCAAGGTTGTGAAAGAGCCAACACACTCAATAAGATACTTGTGACTCGGCTCTGTTAAAACTTGTTCATGTTCATCAAAATAACTAATCAAATAAACCTGAACACTTTCAAGAACATTCATTTGATAAATGAACAAACCTGAATAGCATGGTGTTCTATTTATTTATGATCATGAACTATGTCATTTAAAGCTGGTCAAATCCCCAGCCTAATAATCATAGTGATATATTGATGAGAGTTTTCTCCTTAAGATGTCCAACACATCATTGCCCCTTGAGATAAACATCTCTATTGTGATCTGAAATCCCCAACTCATCTTTTTTGGCACATATTAAAAAGTCTTGTGATGAACTATTATCTCTATATAACATACAAATTGAATGAGATCTTACTCATTGGCCTCTATTACCGCATTTGACTCATCTGTTGAGCATTTTGAGCTACATTATGGCATATTAATTGTTGTTCCTAAGGCCACTTAATTTAATTCACAGGACTAAACATTCATTTTATAGACATGCATTTTTATCAGCACTTTATGTACATAGTTACTCACATATTCTACAATAAGTTGACATAGTAGCAATAAAATTATTAGAACTACTTTGCAAAAGTATTCACTTAAAGAATATAATAACAATAATTGTGATTAAACTTACAATAAATTCCCTATTTATGAACCCACAAGATGCCAATGATTAGTAAGATCTTGAACTTATAGTTTATGCTCTGGTTTTTCCTTCTAGTAATTTTTTTACTCATAATAATCTAAAGTGTTTATATCAAGCATTGGGATTGGAAAGCTAACCCACTTAAAGAAGATGGAGGTTTACTTCTAAAATTATTACAATTAATAGATATTTCAACAACTTCAAACTTTGTATCATTTGATGCAACTAAATTTACAAATACTCACTACCTATAAATATGCACATGGACCATTATTTCTCTCACTTTAAGATAATACTTTTAACCCCATAAAGTATAGTCCATCGAGTGAAGGAGAGTTGATCCAGGATAAGTTCAGTGGCCAATCACCATATTCATGATATAGAGCTTGAAAATTAACGTGTATTATATTGAATTTATTTTCATGTAAGAAAATAAAATGGGGCACCGTATATTATTTGAAGAGAATGATTTAAATATAAAAATCTATTTTTAGATCCATAAAAATTATCCCGAATTAAATTCAAAAAATGTAATTAAATATTTAATTGAATTACTTAAAAGGCAATGCTATTTTTTTTATTTTTAAATATGGAGAGGCCATAAGAGGAGTGACCATTATAGCATATTAATACATTTTCAAGAAGAGATTTCGGTGTATCTGAGTATTTCTTTATGAGTTTTCATTTTTTCTATAATACTTCAAAACTACTTACACCCCCATGTATCTAATAAAAATAAGCTCAATCGATTACAATAACTTGTATCTATAAGAAGTTGATGTTGTTAGGATTTTTGAATTAACCACAACTAAGAATTGTGTACTATAACATATAATTTTCTTTATTGTTTCTTATTCAACTACATCCCATAATATTTCCAGAGCTTTAAGCCACTTCAAATCTTACAAAGATCGAGTGATACATCTTCCCAGAACCTTAAGCTATGTTGTCCACCTATCATGACTAATCAAAAAAAAAAAAAATGGAACTTCCAAATCGCACAACCAACTGACCTAAAATAACCAACATTAGTTAGCAAACATTCAAAACCTTGGATATGGATTTTTTTACCTTTTCTAATCAAAGTAAATCCATCATCTCAGTAGAATAAAATTTTAACCAAAAATTCCCATAAATTTTAACCTAGTCTACTTTTTTGCATAGCTTTTGATCAAACCCTAAACCTCTCACCCACACTACAACAAACATAGAAACCTCCAAAAAAACAACCCCGCCATATCTAATACTTTTTCTTCCTAGTACCTCAAAACAATTTTAACCACACATCTTGGAGGTGCAAATTCTACTATCTTTTGCAAAAGTCCATGCCATCAAATATATTTTTCACTATCTTTAATAGGTTTTATTCCTACCTAAATTAAATAATGCGCTCAATCTATTCCTTGATAAAGGTCTCTAATATGAAAAGTCACTAACCGCTCATCTTTTACTCAATTAGTCTTAGGAACAAGCTTTATTCAATTTACATATTCTTATCAAACTCTAGATCTTTCATTTGTATCAGAGACCATGCCATCAATTAAATGATGGTCCAGCTAACACTAGTAACTAAACTATTTTTCCATGAGCTTAGCAGAAACTCCTTATTTCTTCATCCGCATTGGTGATCAACGAATGATTCGTTGGTGCTGAATTTGACATATTAAACTAATTTTGAATTATTCTGACCTAATTAATTGAAAATTATCTATTCAAGAGTCTCTAATAATCAATGGCATCAACAATAGCATTTATTGCAGTGATCAAACACAATTTTCCAACCCAGATTGTACCCTAGATGTTTACATTATGCATTAATCACACTAGTTTGATTTTTCCCACTATCAAGAATTAAAACCGCCACTTTTTTTCCATGTGAAGCTCACAAGTTATGAAATTAATTGCTATTTTAACAATATAGGCAACGTAATGTTTCAAGCATATTCTTCACATAAGGTCCAAAATATAATAAGCTGTTCATAATATACCAATAATCTAGCAAACCACAATCATCTCAATTACATTCAAGCTTCATAATATTCCGTATACAGTTCCGGTCCATTCAACAAGGAACCAAGTGATAGGGCTATCCTCAGGAATGCTGGTTTTTCTTTTTTCTTATTTCTTTTTCTTTTTTAAGCATTTAACACTTTCCTGGTGTTTCACAAAATACCGTCTAGCTTCTCTTCACCTCTCAATCCAATAGAGATGCCTCTGGCAATCATCACCATTTTCATGAAATATAGTTAGCTTTCCTTAAAACATTTCATCACTCTTTACACCCTAGATAAACCTTACAATCATTTTTCTATTCCATAATTCAAAAAAAAAAAAATTGCAAGATAAACCCATCAGCCTCAATCATTGGGAAAGATATAGCCGCCTTTCCTAGTGAAAACAACCAGGGATGACATCATTCATCTTAAATTCTTTTTTTCTAATTCAAGGCTAACTTGCATATAATTTTGACAACATTTTCTATCTTATGTGCTAAATTATAAGTACTATGGAAAAATGAAGATGACCAAGATAAAGGTGGCTCTGGTAGCCAAGCAACAAACTTAAGAAGTGTATATCAACAATCAATTTTTCCTCTAGAGAGGAACTACACAAGCAAGTATTGTTTCTCCTCTTTCAGATTCAGATATCACTTAAATTGTGAAACTGATGAAACATCAAAAACATTTAAGAAAATATATTCATATTCTTATGGTCAAGTCTCTCAAAGAGCAGGCAATCTGCTTTATCTGCCTCCATCATGCTTTTACATGTTTGATGTATCTATAGGGGTCTAAAATGGGTGAAAACTCAACAACAACCAATTATGCCAAGCTCCAATTCCGCATATCATTCTGTGTCTGGAAAAGATCCATTGCATGACCAGCACCAGATTCATTGTAAGTGATATGTAATTCAAAGAGTGATTCAACTATTGTTTAAGAATTTCTTTATCACATAATTTTAGATGCACCATGAAAATGATTAAGTGCATAAGATCTTACTTTCATACCATAGAAATTATAGTTTTGAATAGAAATAGGTAATGTTTTCCTAGTTGAGAGTTATTTAAACTGGTGACCTAGTGTTTGTCCTAAGAGAGAAACATGCTATGCAGACTTAGTCATTGGAGTGGTCGGAAGAGGAAGGAAACAAATGTGGAGTGGTATCCTATATTTATGGTTAATTCATTAAGGATGTTAATGAGTTTTATTGTATTTTCCGGACACACCGGATTTTTTCATTATGAAGAAGAAGATTGGATTATGTATTAGAGAAATTAGACTTAAAATTTTACATAATCAATCATAGTGAAGTCTGCAGTTATGTCAACAAAATGTAACCACCTATTACGTGGACCTACATAATACCCTGTGATAATTGTGTACTATTCTTTTTTGTTTTCTATATTTTTCGCTCTTTGTGTTTGCATAGATTTCAACTATTTCTCAACAAATGATGATTTTAACCTATTAGAGTATATAATCACCAAGAGTTGCACCTAATACAGCAGCAGCCACCAACCAATTTGACTCTAAATCTTAGTCCTCAAAATGAACTCTAATTACTACTACATCAACACTCTATCATTTTTGCATCTAGCTAATGTGGAATTAAACTCAATATTATGTCATACCAATGTATCTGAGAATGGGTGATGATGCATAATGTAAAATAAGTTGTGATATGGTTCCATGCATTCTCACTAAACAGTTACCATGGCCCAAACTCAAAAGAAAATACTTCAATGCATCATAAAATTGATTGGCTTAAAAACTAATAAAAACAAAAATAAACCTTGGGGAAGCAAATTAGCTCTTTAAGAAGGAAGAGAGAAGAAAACATTTGAAAAGAATCTAAATGTAAATAATGCACAGTTTCAAAGATTAGAATCTCATTTCATTAATGAAAGTAACCGTAGCTCTTACAATAAAGCATTTCAGAAGAATCAAACTTAGAACTCAAGCAATAAATCCTTTATGTGAAACAACGAGAATGAGATAGCTTTAAAACTTTTTTCCCCCCAATTTATGGTTACTATCCATGAAACAGTCTCCAAAGAGCTATTAACAAAATAAATATTGATGATAAAAATAAAACCAAAAAAATAAAAGAAATTGACAGTAATAGCAGATAACAGCAGTCTAAAAAATAAAAAGAAACAAATACATAACATTAAATTAAATGTGAGAATAATCAACCAAAGCTAAATCAGCACCTCACACAAACACCAAAAACATAGTTAAAAAGCAAAAGAAAAATATATGTTTGTTCATACACGAGTAGAGATGGAACGAATCATCCTAAGATTTTGCAGAAATAGTGTCAGACACTGAAAAACTTGAACAATTTAAGAATAAATTAGGCCAACACAGCTGGCACAAATATAAATACAACCACCCAACAATACCACAGTTGCGATTCTGCCACCATTAAACCAAAAGAGATCTCAGAGTCAATATTTTCTTCTATGATTGAGCGAAAAAATGGAAAGATCACAAAGCCAGAAAATTATAAACAGAGACAAAAGGAATTTAATGTCAAAAACCAAAAAATAATAACAATGAATTATTGTAAACTAACTTAAAAAAACTCTCATAAATGAAAGTTGAACCACATCAACCAAAAAGATTAAATGTTTCCATCACTAGATAGTTAGCAATGCCTTTTATGGAAAAATTAACCTTACCAAAGTGCCAAGAAACAGAGAAAATAGGTCAAACTTAACACAGCTAGGCATATCACGATAATGAGATAAGTAAACCACCAAAAATTTGAGAATAAATTAAGGCAACAATACTAGCATAAATTAAATAGGATCATGTAACTATCATCCACATAAGAATAACCAGAGGAACCTTATAAAGAGGACTGGTTGCAACCATAAACGAGCAGAGAAAGAAAAATCATGAAGGAAGAAAATGATTAGCCACAGAGAGAAAAGGATTTTAGAAAAGGAAACAAGGGCCATTACTTAAAGGAAATAATTTTATCTCCAAGATCCTAAGTTCGAGAAATTTACTCTGTGATTTTCACTCAACATTCCAAAAAAAGCATTTTAAATTTCAAAACCCAATTAAAATAACATGGATAATCAAACAATCAACATTAAGAACTAACAAAAAAACAAGTCCCGTTCATGAAGAAGATTAAATCCTTCCATCGCTGGATAATGACTATATGGAAAGAATAAGTGCACAGAATCAAAGCAAACGGGCCAAACTTTTACTCCAGCGAACAGATGAGTACAGTCCTAAAAGGGCAAAACTTAAATCCAAACTCCTGATTAAGCCATCCAAAAAATAGTTTTTTTTTTTTTTTTAACCCTAGAAAAAGATCCGATCACCCAGAGTTTGAGAGAGACCAACATACAAACAATTGGTGCCTTGAGATTTGCGAGAGCAATGAAGCACTACCTTAAACTCACTAAAAGGAAACACAACCAAGACATTAATTACTCAACTCCCAAACAAAAATCGAACAACATCCAAAAAAATTAAATATAACGCTAACATTAGTGCCTGGATACCGATCAAACATTTCATAATTTCACGCATCCAAACAGATCAAAGCATAACAAAAAAAAAAATTACGAAGAACCCAAACTCCTTCCCTTAATCATCAATCCAATCTCCAAAAACTTTCAAAAAAAAATTTTAGAAATTTTTTTTTAGAAAAAAAAAAACCCCTCATGAAATACCAAAAATCCACTCACATAAACTTGGTACCAAGAGATCTGTGCAGCGCCTCAAGCGTCGCCAAGAAAAGATTCTCATCAGACACCACATCTTCATAGCTTGCAGTAGCTTCTGTCGCCGTTAGCTGAACCGAAGAAGAAGGAGGCTGTGATTGGATTGGGACCGCGGCTAATGGCGGTGAAGTTGTTGTCGGGGGAGAGTGGCCTTTGTCAACAGACATATTCTCCTTTGATTATATTTTAACGAAGGGTAAAGACCTAAAAAATAACAGAATGATGGATTGCTTGCCCTAAGAAATCCAGATCCTATGCCTTCTGATATGGACATATATTGTATTTATATGATTTTATATTCCATTTTATGTGGCATAAAAATAGGTTAAGGGAAGTGCAAATATATAACTTCAGGGAGAAGGGAATTTCGGAAATCAGATCTGACTTTCTATATTTTATGCTTAAATTATTTAATTTAAGGAAAAGTTACATTCATCCACACAACTTTTATGCATTTACATCTTCAGGTTTGTTTAAGGCAGCTTATTGGTGGGGTGGCGTTTTGAAAATGCACCTGGACTGTTTGGATAAACTGTGTTTTGACAGCTTGTGAGTTTTGAAAATATTGAAAACAGTGTATTCACACCTCAGCTTTCAGGCAGCGGTCTGAATTTCTTATAAAATAAAAATTTATAATAGTCACTGCACCTAGCTTGTGTGGTTTACATTAAGGGGCATTTACGAACATACCACTCGATTATCATGAATTTGCATATTGAACACCTTAATTTTGTTTCATAATAATATCATGCAAATCTTTCATAACATGAAAAGAATACGTTTTGAAAATATTGAAAACATTGTATTCACACCTCAGCTTTCAGGCAGCGGTCTGAATTTCTTATAAAAATAAAAATTTATAATAGCACTGCACGTCTGTACCTAGCTTGTGTGGTTTACATTAAGGGGCATTTGCGAACATACCACTCGATTATTATGAATTTGCATGTTGAACACCTTAATTTTGTTTCATAATCATATCATGCAAATCTTTCATAACATGAAAAGAATACCACCATTTTAATTTTTTAAAGGTGAAATACATCTTTTAATACATAGGTAAAGTGAAATGCATGTAAAAATTGAAGTTTGTGTTAGATTTGCAAATATTTTGTTAGATGTGTGAATACATATGAATAGGGGTGTAAATGAGCCGAACACGAGCGAACACAGGCTTAGCTCGTGTTCGGCTCTTTTTTATTTCGAGCTCAAAAAGTGTTTTCGTGTTCGGCTCGTTTGCTTAGCAAGTCGAACACGAGTTGTTCATGAACAAAGAGTCGTTTTGACAACCCTAATCACACAGTCATGAGATGTTAAGGGGTTGGGGCAAGATTTAAAAATTATTGTTTATATTAAAACATCATTTGAATCTAATTTAATAACTTTTATTCTTTTTTTTTAATTGATTTTATTCTTTGAAGCCTTGTAGACAGTTTATTTTTTTTGTTAAGGGGTTGGGGCAAGATTTAAAAATTATTGTTTATATTAAAACATCATTTGAATCTAATTTAATAACTTTTATTTTTTTTTTTTAATTGATTATATTCTTTGTAACCTTGTAGTCAGTTAATTTTTTTTTTAAATACAACTCATCAAAAAATATATATATAATTGATGAGGAGTATTTCGAGCCAAAACGAGCTGAACACGAAAGAACAAATCTTTGTTCGTGTTTGGCCCGTTATCTTAACGAACGAGCCGAACAAGAGTTGTTCACGAAAAACGAGCCGTTTTGGCAACCCTACATATGAATTGAGTGACATGTATGTAAATCTCTATTAAAATAACTTATTTATTCCACTTGGTTCAATTTATTTGTTTGATATAATTGAAAGTGTTAGTAATTGCATAAATTAAATGGCTCCATATATTATGTATATTACAATTTGGAATGCTAGATTTTTTTATTTATTTATTAAACCTAAGAATATTAAACCATGAATAATAATTTACTCCCTAAATAAATTTACATTTAAATATATATTTTATTCATTGTAGTATCTAAATTGATAAACATAAGGTTTCTTATAGAGTAAATCTCGTGAAGTAATATATATTTTATTCATTGTAGTATCTAAAGATTGCTTTGAATGTTAGGTCATGCTGTATAAAATTATTTTACATTGAAGAATTGAGTAAAAAAGATGTCCAGTTAAGTCAAATCGCTCGTTTTGTGAATTATCTAGTGAACTCGAGCGAAGTTCTGCTGAAGTAATCAGACCGCCTCCCCCTATATATTATATAATATATGCTTATTAGCTATAAAACATATATGTTTGAATTCAAATGAGTGGCACACTCCGCTCTTATAGTAATAAAAATTAATTACATGCATGCCCTATTTAATGTAAAAGCAATGCCCATAAATGATGGGGACATAGTTACTAGTTGTGGTCTTCCTTTTAATCTTATATGGAAAGCATGGGTCATAGAGTCTCAAGGCTTAAAAGGATGTTATGATAGCAATGATATGGGGTGAAAAGTTGTAACAATGCTATGAATAGTGGTGGAGAAAAGATCACTCCTATTAGTTTATCTTCCATGCATATTTAACAATCAATTCTATAACTTTATTTATAAAAAAAAAGTTATTATTATATTAGAAGTATGAATATTTTTCAATCTTTTTATGAATGTCCTCATTATAAAATCAATTCTTTTGTATCAATTGATCTATTTACACACGAAAATTACTATTAGAAAGTTTGCATTCATGTCTATTATTTTCAAATAGCCATTTGATATTTATACTTCATCATTTACACAATTTTAATGTTACTATGAATTTTCTTATTATTATTGAGCTTATTGTTTTAATAATTAGTATACCCATTATTTATTAATCAAGGAAAATGTTCTAAAGGACATTTCACTTTGAATTATCAAATGCTTTAGTGAAATGTTTTTTCAATCTCAACATATATAATTATAGATTTTTCATAAGCAATTTTCTCATGAAAAATACCAAACGTGAAGTTAGAAAATATCATGCTAGTCCAAATTTATTGGGAGCACAAAAAAATGGATGAATCAAATTTTGTCTTCTATCTCTCAACACATAAGCTTGTGAGCATTGGGTTATCATGTTAAAAGTCAATTTAAACCCAACGGCTTGAAAAAATTGGCTTCTTACCTTTGAGTGGTGAGGACTAGTGAAGTACACTATGGGATTTTCTTTGGACTGTTTGGATGGCTAACCGAGAAGATTAATTTCGCTCATATTTTTTGGTTAACTCGGTAAATAAAACTTGCCAAAGACTATGGATCATTAGGAATTACTTTAGGAAGCATTTTTTTGTTGAATCCACCTTCTCATGGGTAGAACTAGAGAAGGAGAATGGAGTGCTCTAAAGAAAATAAATTGTATGAGAAATGCTAAATTATTTATATATGATGAAAATGGTTATGATAAACGTTCTTTAACAATCATAATCCTAAAAATGACGTTCTTTAACAATAGGTCTCACTCCCTCCTTATACATGAGAGTTATTTCTATAAAATATACACAAATGAAGATTAATTTAATATTTTTAATTCTCTAGAAATCTTTGATTATCTCATTTTGTTTTATTCTAACATGGATAGATAAACATTATTAACTCTACTGCACTATCCTATGGCGACACCACCATTCTCTTTTTATTCTTTGCGCACTTCATCGGTAAAATCTCTTAGTTTATTCAGCTTCTATATGAGAGTTTTCTTAAAACAAATTTATCATTGGTTAATGAGCTCTTTTTTTGACGAGGGTGAGTTGAAGTGGTAAGATGACCCAGGGTGATGGTATTAAATGGACTCTTCCTTGATTTAGCTTGTAAAGGAAGTACATTAGGTGATATGCACTTATCGGTGCACATTGGCATTTCTTATTTGGAGATTCGTACTCGACAACTCTTACTCAATTGCTCATTAATTTTAGTTCAATGTATTGGGTTGAGAAACCCAAAGTATTCTTAGCACCTTATTTGGTCAATGCAATTGCTTTTTGGCGAAAATATTTAATTATTTGATTTATTTATCTCTTAAAAATCCATCCTACAAAATAATAATGGAATAATGAAAAACATTAAATCAATGATGTATTTAAAACTATTTATGATGTGAACTAATCAATTAGAATTTATACCTTTTAATCCTTAAAAATAAAGCAATAAGTTGCCACCATCCTACTTTACTGCTTTTGTTCTCACTTTTGCAATTGCCTCTTCTTGTCTTTGCCACCATAAGAGCCTCAAATGGAGAATATTGTTGAAGAGTACACCAATACTCCCTTCTTCAAACTATTATAATGTGTTTTCAAAAAATGCAAGCAAGGAGAAGGCTCCAAGAAGAAAAAGAAGGTGATGAAGTGTACAGAGGAGGGTTTGGCCCATGCCCAAGAGGAGGCCTCTCTGCATGTTCTTGTGGGATTCATGTTCATTAATATGGACTCATCAGAATGTAATCTACCTTAGGATTATCACCTTGTCTTTTCCACCATAAGAAACTTAGATGGAAACTATTGCTAAATACTATACCAATATTCATGCCTCCAAACTCTTACAACGTGTGTTCAAAAAATCAAGCAAAGAGAAGGCTCCAAGAAGAAAAAGAAGGTGGTGAAGTGTACAAAGGAGGGTCTGCCCAAGGAGAGGCCTCTCTGCATGTTCTTGTGGGATTCATGATCATTGATATGGGCTCATTAGAAGGTAATACAATTTATGACCCAACTTCATTGAGTCAATAACTTGTTGCAAAATTGCTAGAGGGCTTACATGTGATTGTTGGTGCTTGCAAATTAAGTGGTATGCATACATCTTAACGACTTCAATGAGATTTTGGGTCGAATGATTTGTAAAAATAAGCACATACATTTTATATTAAAAGGATTCCATTATTTCCCACCATTGATAAAATGTTGCATTAAGCTTGATAAGTTGTTTCTCCAAAACTCATATGCACCACCTTAGAGGAACCAAGAATTCCCTCAACTAGATTATTTTAGTTTGCATGCATCTTGATTATATAAATAAAATATATTCATATGACATTGGTGTAATTAAAATGCACCAAAGGACTCTCCCATTTATTCCTATGGAGAAAGGTCGGTGTTAAATCCTTCATAAACATGCTAACACTGGTTGTTTAGAAGGCTTTATTAATGAACTTGGTGGAAAAATCCCTATTGATACTTTTTGACTACCCCACTGAAATTGTCCCAAGTATATTAATAAAAAAAAGGTTATTATGTGGCATGTCCATGAGTCACCTCCATAAATCCATTGACCAAGGGTAGAGGACAAATTATCATATTTTAAATGGATGACACCTTATCGATAATTTGGCTATCAAGATGTTATCAACAATGGCAAAATGAGCGATAGGGCTCAAAGTGGGTAGTCAAAAAAAGGGAGGAGTAATCCCTAGAAGGTAGAGGTGGCTAGATCAGGGTACCACTGACCCGTTATCCCAAACCACTAGGACCCTAAGTCTACCATGTCATGAAGGCAGTCAACTCAACACGTCCTGAGATCCCCGGTCAGTAATTCGTGAATAGCGTCATCCATAGGAACCTCGATAGCCCTAAAATCAAAGAAACAAAACTTAGTACTATGACTATCAAGTGGAGCTCCAATAGGTAGGACTTATACCTGCCAAAGTAGCAAGGTTGCCGTTGGAAAGAAGAGAAATGGTCATGTAAATACAAAGCTAGAAATTCTCCCAAAAAAAGGGATTATACCCTGTCTGGGTCAGCGAGCCTTCTAATGACCTAAGCACGTTAGACAGACACCTAAGTAGAATTTTTGTTGGGTCAGTCGAGTTGAAGAAGTAAGGGGACTTCTCATCGGAATGTGCACATGATGAGTTATCTAAAACGACCCTTAGATATTATGGAGGCCCTATTAATTATGACTTGGGTGAGATTCATGTTATGCAATTTGTTTAAAATTTGACCCGAAGACTATGCAAGTAAATAAAAACATGTTTTCAAAAGTCGTGAATCTTTTAATCTTAAATTTTAATTTGACTTGAAATTTTTATTGGGATTTTTTTAGTTAGAAAAGGTATAATTTTGAGGTCCTCAAAAGTGAATTGTAATTTATGTAATATCCAAGATGAACCAAAAAAAAAAAATAATGAAAATACCAAGCATGCAAACATGTTAAATATAACAAAAGGGTGGTGTCGTTGGGTCAAAAAAAGGTGGTTGGACTCCACATATACATACCTGGTTCTAATTTTATACATGAATGAGATTTAGAATTAAGATACGGAACATGAGTTTACTACTCCAAGTCCCCATTTTGCGGTTCGATGTGTTTGGAACCTCGGAAGTCGTGTACCTTATTACTAATACAACTCCTCTAAGGACTCTAAAAAAATACAAAGGAAAATCTAAAAAAAAAGGCTCAACTTGCATGAAAACAACGTTAGTAAAAAAACCAACAAACATGTTATCGTATCCGAGCCATGCCTTATGGGGAAGCTTAACAACACCTGCAAGCAAATGTTAGCTTATAAATTATCACATGCTCCCCCTTTTATTATACATGTGTGTGTGCATATATATGGCATGCCTCCCTGCAAAAGACCACCTTATACACTACCGCACATACAAAAAGTAAACACACAAGCACACAAAAAACATAAATTGGCACCTAATTGGTGCAAACTCATCAACACAAAACCGCCAGGTCACCAAAAAAGACTACCTAACATTCTAATCCTTAGCCAAGCACAACATCTAACTTAATTGGCCTAATTGGTGCAAACTCATCAACACAAAACAACCGCCAGGTCACCAAAAAAGACTACCTAACATCCTAATCCTTAGCCAAGCACAACATCTAACTTAATTGCCCTAACCAACATCTAAGTGAGTGAAGGGTTATGTCAATAGGCTGGCGTATGTTTTAATGGGGTCGTCGTCACTAGCCCCATCCTAAAGGCCTAAGGATTCTAAGAGGTAATATTATATGCAGGTTTTATAAAAGCTTTTGAAAAATTTGACATCATGTACAGTCTAAGATAAGTATGCAAGTAGTTTCAAAATAGATTTTGCAAGTATGTTATGTAAGTGATAAAAATATAATTTTTTTATGTTTTAAAATAGGTACTAAGAAAAGAAAAGACTAAGTGGCACCCATTAGACTCCTTGGAACCTTAGCACATCATATGTGTGCTAGTCACAGTGTGATAGCTAGTATTGCCCACCGAGACATCCTCACGAGAAATACTAGATGTTGCGTTATGACCAACAGGGAGTCACTCAAATAATGAGCCAGTTTCATTGTCAAGACTATCAGGGATGAAAATGAGAATGCAAAGTGGTCCACTGCATTGCAACCACTCCATAGGATCACAGGATAGCAAATATATATGACGAGTACACAATGGCACACACTAGTGATAAATATACAACGTTGCAAAGATGCACATGCAAGACACATAATATGAAAGGTATTGTGTTTGGTCATCTAGGGTATAAAATGCCACTGGGAGAATTGCATCTTACACCAATAATGATCAAACACACATGCAAATGGCAAGCACATACAAGGAATAATGCATCATGTAAGCAAGCAAACGGATAAACGCCTTACATGAAGAAACGTGCTCGTGTCATAGTAGGGTGCTTCGGGATAGCAAAAATTCATCACTATTATACGGTGGAGTATGTCAGTGACGAATGCACTGACAATGTGGAAATGTGTATGCAAAACATACAACGCAAATGAAAATGAGTGTGTCGTGGAGACGGTGACTCGGAGGGAGGGTGTGCCATGGAGGCAATGATCCAGAGGGTGAGTGTGTCGTGGAGGCAGAGACACTGAGGGTGGGTGTGTCGTGAAGGCTATGACCCATTAGGTTGGCGTGAAATGGAGGTATTGACCTGAAGGCGTGAGTGTGTCGTGTATGCAGTAAACCAGAGGGTGGGTATGTCCTGGAGGTTGTTATGGAGGCAGTGATCCTGATGGTGGGTATATCATGGAGGCAATGATACAGAAGGGTAGGTGTGCTATGGAGGCAATGATCCGAGAGAAATCCTATAACAGTCTTGCCACAAGAAAAGAAGTAAAGGAATTCTCATTTGAGAGAATTACACACTGGGGATACTTAATACGCAAGCTGTCCTTGACATAAACACATAGGTGTCTGAGGTGGGTGTGTCAGAACAGTGTCTCGAGCAAGATTAAAACATGCAGAACTATGGATATGCAACATGAAATGAAAAGCAAGCATGCGAGAGTGAACAAGTGCAAGGTCGTGGTGCACCATGACACGAAGATGTCAGAAAGCAAGCATGTGGAGTAGTATGCCCATGGGAAGTACAAATACTCAATATGGGCATATGAGGGCATATACTTAAAAAGACATAACAAGAGTGAAAATGGTGAATATGCTAATGCAAGCCATGAAAAACAAACATTTAAGAAGTGAAACACTCAAAAGAAACAGTCGGTTGAGCCGAACGGGCCAGTGTGGCCCCGATCATGCTGATTAGGCTGGTGGGGATGATCAAACAAGCTGACGAAGCATATCAATCGATCATATCGAGTTGGTGGGGCCGATCTGATGAGTTGATAAAAGATTGTCAGTCATGTTGATCAGGTCAGTGGGGTCGGTCGTGCGAGCCAACAGAACAACATCGATCGATCCAATCAGGCCAGTGGGGTTGATAGCACAAGTCAATAAGAGATTATTGGTCATGTCGATTGGGTTGGTAGGGCTGATCAGGCGAGCTGATGAACAACATGTAAAAATCGATAATTTTAAGCATATTTTAGAAATCAAGTCACACACACAATGAAAATACTTGCAAGAAATGAGATCTGCTTGTTCTTGGATAAAAGCTGGCTCATCCAAACAATCTCACGGGTCACCCTAGAGGTAATTGATGGGATGAAGTAGGCATTACAACAAAGCGACAGGCGGCCGCCTCCATTTGCCCGACATGAAGAAATTCCATGGGAGAAAGTCTTTGCGGCGTACGAAATGTCAAAGTTATATGACTTTCCATTCTCTACGTCCAAATTATTGGATTTCACTCCCCTTCGTCATGGGTACAGAATCGTCAGGCATAAATGCAGGGTTGTAATGACCCGAAACGTTGGGATTTCATGTTAGGAATGAATATGTTAGGGTTTTTTCATAGGAATTGTGGGGAAATCATAAAAGCTCCTAACATATGGGGCTTCCTCTAGGAAATAAATTTAGCAATGAAAAGGCATATAGTCGAGCTTACCAGTATTGTTCGGCCAAGTCAAACTGTCCAATAATGAGCGATCGATTAAGTCGGATGATACCGAGTAAATAGTCAAATCTGCCTCATGTGGGCGACCAAAACCCACAACCAACTAGCAAACTCTACTCTTAGGGCCGGTTAAGGAAGAAAATCACAAGCATTTGATGAATTTCCCCTACGCAACGATTGATCAAAGAATTTCTTCACATAGAAGGAAGCTCTCCTCACAGGAGAGTGACGAAGCTGCTAGATTTTGCCTCTTCCAAAGAAATGAGGAAGCACTCCTCATTGGAGAGTTGTGATGATGAGAACACTAGAATCTTCCTTCTCCTAAGTGAGGAGGAAGCTCTCATCGCCAAAAAGTCACAGAGACAAAGAAGATGATAAAAGAAGATGATGAAAATAAGAGGAAAGAAAGGGAAAGGTGGAGGAACCTTTTCCATGAATTTCTCTTGTAACAAGATGAAGGATATCTCTTTGAAAGCTCTCTAGATTTTTCTCCTAAGCTCCTCAGGCTCTCCACCTGCTCTCCTCATCCATTGGACACCAGTTGGCTTTAAATGAGCCCTCTCAAGTTCTTATTAAGCTTTAGGGGGTTTATCAAAGAGTCCAAGGCCGCTTTACAAATTTGGAATGTGCCTAAAATAACTCCTATACCTTATTTGGATGAAGAACCATGCAAAAAGGGAAGGACCAGCCGTCCCGATTGCCTCGTCGGTGGGAATTCGGGTATCAGAGGTCCAAATTCACGAAATGGGTTTAGGCAGCGTGGCCATGCCACTGCTCATAGTGTCATAAATCTAGGATTAGTGTGGTTATGCCCAAGACCCATCATAATTACTTCGGGCGCTCTTTTTGGGTGGCATGGCTACACCACGTGCGGGAGCGATCATGTTGGTCGACTAACTTGGATGCCTGCTGAGATTTGGGTGTAGTCATGCCCATATTGCGACATAATTATGTTGTTTTCTAAGTGTGTTTGATGTGGCCATGCCACCTTTGGGCGTGGTCATGCCGACCACGACCCTTTCGTGCTCTTCAATGAGGTCTCGACATGGTCATGCCCGGTTTAGGCATGGTCACGCCACTAAATAGGCGTGGTCATGCCTAAATTAAGTGTGGCCACACCATACCCCAAAAAAAATTGGACTTCTATAGCTTCCAAAGGGGTTTCCGAGCCTCATGGGACCTCCAGAGGATCAAATATGCATGTCATAATCCTTAGACCTCTGTAAGGACCATAAATGCGTCTCAAAAGAGCTCGATAAGTTGAATCGTCTATGTATCGTTGACTAGAGTGGTTCCAGCATGAAATATGTCTATCTAGGCCTTGGACTTAAGGTTTGAACACGATGCAGGGTACTCTAATCGATGAGCTGTGCCACGGGGATGTTCATATTAGCAGGATACAACCCTGCATCATAGGAATGCACATCAACCTGGAGGATATTGGAAGCATGTCGGCTTGACCATGGTCAACTTGAGGCATGGTTGTGATGGTGTGGAACCAAACTATAAGGTTGTATCTCTCAGCAAAGATGTCTTGTGTGTGTCTCATCAAAAATGGATGCCAACAACAACTACCTGCTATATGAAAAGGATTTTACTGGTCACAACTCATCATAAGTTGTTAGGCTTAAACGGAAATTTAATTGAGATAAATTAAATTTAGCTCAAACTTTAATTGAGCCATCACAAGACTACAAATAACAAAAGTTAAATTAACTTTGAGTTGTGCGAAGCTCAGGTCAAAGGAGAAGTAATTCCAACTCAAATCAACAACATGCTAGTTTATGGTTATGCTCAACTCTCCTCAAGATCAATCCAAATGATTTTTAGAAAACCTTGAACTAGAGATTTATTTATTCAAAGTTAGATTATTAGCAATCAAAAATCTACTAGTGGCCTTACTCTCTCAAGCTCATCTTTTAATTCACAGTAGTTAAAAATATGCTAATCTTTGACTAATGTTATCATTTGCTTTTTCTAGACTTTTTGACGCTTAAGCTTTTATCTAACACGTCAATAGTATTAACATAACTATAAATGGAAAAAATATGTAAATTTAAAATTAATATGTTTGCTCAAATGATTTCATTTCAATTACTTAGTTAGGAATAAAATATTACATACTTGCATCTTTATGGACAAAAGCTTCAACTTTATAGTTTAATCGACTTCAACTATCATTAAGGTATGAGAGTTATATTGAAATATTTATACATATATAAACAAGATCAATACAAATTCATGCAGTGAAGACTCTTGTATCAATGAAGGTGGGCTAGAAAATAGTTTTTAAAATTTTAGGTAGAAGTTGATTAGAAGAGCTCAATAACAAGTTAATAGAGAAGCACACACACACATATCTATGTATGCATATATAAACTCATTTTTATGGATACATGCAAAAGAAATCTAGAGAATAAAATCAAACTTTTCATGTCTTGGAAAGCATTAAATCATAATGATTCTAATTATAAAAAAATTATTAATGGATTAACTTTGGATTTTTAAATTATGAAGTATGTGAACATATTTTTAATATCGGAGAACTTTAGCTTTCATTCAACTTGCTCTTGTTTAAAGGCATTTAGGTAATAGTGAACTTCTCTTTTGGTTCCAGAAGGACATATGCATCATAATTCCAAAAATGAGTAATGTTTGGACAACGACATCACAACATTAAAGGTATAGTATAGCCGAGCACAACAATGAAGCTGCAATATATTAATTAAGCTAGTCCGATTAATATACCTAAGCATAATATTCAATTGCAATTCATTATGCCAAAGATTGTTTTTAAAGCTACACTAAATATTTTGAAATTTCAATCTAAAGCTAGTAGATGAATTGAAATTTTGTAATAATTTTGCTTCACATAAATTAGATTTTAGTACTAAAAATAATATTAAGTAATATACTTTTACTTAATAAAATTGTGTTCTTTTAAAAAAAAATGTATTCATATTTTTGAACTTGATAATTAAATATAGTGGTAAAAAAAAATGGAGTCAATAATAAAATAAGCATTATAATGAAGTGCCAAACAAGTGTTGAAAGCTAGCTTTCCATTCCTTCCTCTTTGAACCAATATGAACCACTTTCAAACTTGATTGATTTAAGGGGTTTTTGCATGTGCTCTTATATTGGAAAAAAATCCCACAGTAGCTACATTTATGTACTCTTTCGATTATCTTACTTGTGCCCTCCATGAAGCTCTTAAATATACTTTTATTTTGGCTTGCACCTTGGCCCAATGTCTTTTGACATGACAATTTGAATTACATTGACATTTATCCTTCCCTAGTAGTGCTGAGATAAAACCATCAAAATCCAACTTGTATCCACAATGCATAAACACTTTTGTAACATTTTAACATAGTAATGATCATCTACATAAATATGCCAAAGTTGATGTCCCTCGGTGCCCAAAAGGCAGCTATATGTATAAATGATAACTTGGTTGTTTGCAAGTATTCAAAACTACATTATGTAGTGCCAATATATACGTTATGTTTATTATAGTGACCTTCTATCAGGTGAATAACTAGTTGACAATCTAATTATAAAATAATCTTTTGTAGCGGCAATTCCCTTAATGTACTCTGCGATAAAAGAAACCAACTCTCCTCTTCATTTAGCTAAATTTATTTATTTTTTGCGTCATTTGCTTCATTAGCATTTCTCTAATCATATATATAAGATCAACTACCTTACCAATCCATGAATTAGATGATTCTCATATATTATTTCTTAATTTTAAGTAAGAATGCATATTTTGGCCACTTATATGGTAGGCTTAGTAGATCATATGGAGTAGTGGTTTGAGACTCAAAAATGCAAACATATTGGATCCAAATCCATGTATTATGTATGCATTTACTACTATCCATACAATGCTTTGAATCTTAGAGCTATTTGCAAAATGGTGGTATTTTTTTAATGTTGTTCCAAAAATATGAAAAGCATAATCTAAGTTTTGTACATGGAAATACATTATTAATGGGTTGGCCCAATCATTTATATAAATAAAGCTATTGACAAAAGCTTAGTAAAAAATACCTCAATTAAATTCTGTAAAAATTATCGTCATGTTTTAGATTTAGCTTAAAAACTTGCAGTCTTTGATAAACAAGTCATTATTATCATACAACGAATTGACAAATAACAAAAATTTAAATACTTTGACATACCTCAATTAAATTCTCTAAAAATTATCGTCATGTTTTGGATTTAGCTTAAAAACTTGTAGTCTTTGATAAACAAGTCATTATTATCATACAGCGAATTGACAAATAACAAAAATTTAAATACTTTGACTTCAAATGGCAGACATGAAGGTATATAAGATGCATATAACTAATAATAAAACCATCGATGCATACATTACAACTTTCATATAATCTCATAAAGGAATTTTCTTCACCATTATAGGTGTATACAATATGATAACTGAGATTTCTTCCACCCTTAGTGTGGGCACCCACCTACAGTTTCTTTAATGGTTCCCAAAATATCATTATGAGTTAGTTCCCTTGAGCGCCAGATTTTTATATATGGTAAAAGCAGGCCATATATGATCTTTAAGTTGGTATTTATCTATTTATGTGGGAAATCTAATCGCTTTCTTAACATGTCCAAAATCTTATTGGCAACTAACCTTTATGTCGTTTAATTATTCTCTATTAGCACCAAGATAAAGATGTAAAGCTTCAAATATTTGTTCGTCTAGACACAATGATGCACTGATTTGCTATAGACACTCTATGTGAACAAATAACTATTAACTCATATCCTTTTACTTGCTTGAGTTTTAATTACAGAATTCTCAATAACAACTTTGGAGCACAGAAAATTTTTGAATCTTATAGAGCTAGCAAAATGAGTACCAATCAAAATAGTGTTAAAATCTAATTATTGACAGTTCAACAGAACAACATCAAATGACTTGAGACCAAAAAAAACTATTTTCAACATTTATGAAATTTAAGTGATGACATCCTAGCACTTGATCGTGTCTCTCTTACGCCTAAATTTCTCTCAATATGTGGCACTTCTTGTAATGAAACCACTATCTCAACTAGAAAATAACCATCATATAGTCTCATTATTTTTATCCACTCACAATCAGATCTCATAAGTATATACTCTTTAGGAGAGATACCAAACATAGTGGTATAATTCATAACAACACCCTTGTAGCCAAGGGCAAATTATTTCAACCTCCTTTAAAAACATATGAAAACTAAACACTTATTTATTGAGCTTGATTGCCTTATGTTTGTTTCCTTATTATTATTTTTTCTGTCTTCATTTTTAACAATACTTCATAATTTGTCAAATTTAAAGGTGCACTAAATCCACTATTTTTTATTTGCCATCACAAATCCTATAAAGAGACATTGGAAATGTAATGTTCATTAGAAAAATATAGTCTATTATTTATCTAAATGAAAATAAAGTAAAAATTGTAAAAGTCCTGAAGATTGTATTTCCAGAAAGTCTATATTGATAATGAAAATTCTCAAAGGTAGATTTTCTCAACAAGAAGTTTAAGCACCACAATTAGAATGAACAACTTACAACATTTAATCATCTTATAGTTTTAGCTATTAATCCAAAGTAGGTAAAATTGAACAAGCTACCAAATACTTTTAATTGCTCATTTGGTGTTCAATTTTTTTTTAAAATTACTAAATTTTCCTTAAAATAAAATAAAATCTTGATATTAAACTCTTAACTTTTGATTTTAAATAGACATGCATAGAATGAACTATAGATAAAATCTTCATTAACTAAAAAGAATCATAGATAAAATTAGAGTAAAAATTATTATTGAATACAAATTGAAATCAAATTAATAAGCTGAGGTGATGTGCATAGAAACAAACTAAAAAATGTCTTATTAGTTCATATGAATTATAGTATACATTATGCAAATGGTCTTGTGATGGTTCTAATCAAATGTAGGAAGCTTTTGGTTTAATTCAATATATATGATTTTAGAGTGTAGTAACATCTTTATAATTAAATGTTTTTTTTTTGTTTGCCAATGAATTTTTCCAATAGTTACACATACTCACCTTTTAAAAAGTTAATTAGAATATAGCTTTGATTTATGTAAGGATTCAATATTAAATTTTCCGAGTGTCAAACATTACAGATCATTTGAAAAGTAGAGAACAAATTGGGATGTTACATCTTAGAAGTTGAAACATTCTCACGATGATGAATACAATTGCAGGGAACAACAGAAGGAAGATAAGTAAGAATCATTTCATTAGAGTATCATTATCTCTTTGTTTAAATTCTTTAACTTTGCTGATAACAGTTGAAATATGATGATCGAATTTCTATCATTCTTTACTCCCACTCCCGCTCTTGCTCGAACATCTCTTTCGATTACCCCCACACCTTGCACGAAGTGACAATGCCATTCTGATTAAACTCTCGGACTTCCTTGGCGACATCTACCTATCATGTTTTTGTCCCACTCCTAATTTTGCTCCAGCACTTCACTTTGTTGCCCCACACTTCGCTCACAATGATGAGATCAAACCTTGAGAAGAAAATGAATTTTTTGCGATAGAGTTCTCCGTCATATATATAACGACTAAGTGCAGATTTAATGTCCATATGGGGCAGCTGTAGCTGTTGTAGAAGAAATAGATGTTCAACAATTTATGATGTCTATTAAATTTTTTTTTTTAATTTTATAAAATTCATACCGTAATTTTCTGGCAGTCACCACATTTAGTTAAGTTACATTGCGAATGATTACTTGTTGAACAAACAGTCAAAACACAATTTTGCCAAACTCTTGAAATTGTGGCGCGACACTACACTGCCACCCAAATACAACTTTAATGAGCTACAATAATTTAGGTGCTATAACTTTATATAATAACTTCTAGATATTTGATACTTCAATAAATAGATATTTAGTGTTAGTTGTGTAAATCCCTTATATTTTACGTCATGATTTGAGATACAGTAGATAAGGTTGTTACAAAAGCTTGTGTTTACATATAACTTGTGTTTGATTATTCAAATCGTTCGTTAAGCAAGCAAGCAAGCTAAACGTGGACAAATTTCTTTCAAACTCGAATTATAAACGGGCCGAACACGAACAACTTTTTATACGATCTTGTTCGCTCCTGTTTAGATTGAAATAAGAAAATTATATATATTATTTATATAATAATATATTATATATATTTATTTTGAAGCCATATGATCTTATATCATTTGTTGCATAAAAATAATCAATATTTAAATCTAACACCCAGCAATTATTTTTCGAACCAATTTAAACGCTTCAATTTTAAGCCAAATACAGCTAATAAATTGTAAATACATTATTCAAGAAAAATGTAGAACAAAGTCAAATTCAAATAAAATTACTTTTCGAACCAACCCTCCGCCAAATTTTTAAAGGCTCGTGTCAGTTTCGCAGTTGCCTGCGACTAGGGGTAGCCACGTAATTTCCGGTAATCTTCTCTTCAAATTATGATATCGTTACGCGCTTATACTAATACTTGCACCCAGTGCCCCAATGTCATGAAATTTTAACGATAAAAACCTAAAAAGCAGCGTGAGTATATCCACTGTTCGCTTCTTCCTCTGCCTCTTCTCCAATTTCACCATCTGCTTGGATCCGCAATGACAAGCATTCAAAATGCCCGACTCGAAACCTATCTGCTCTGATTCCATCCCTTGAAACAACCATTTATTTTCTTCGAAAAATGGCGAGTGCGGCATTCCGATCGAAAGGCAGGCGCTCCTCCACCGGCAGCCCGGCGGACGCTGGCTGCCTCCGGCGGTCGAGGAGCTTGAGCCGCTGTTCCGGTCGATTCCCACCCCCGTCGCCGGAGATCGATGAATATGAGACGCCGAGAGGAAGGTTTGTGAACAAGTTGAGGGGTTCCGAGTTTGACATTAGTCTTGATGATCTCGCCGACGAGTTCTTTCAAGCGGTGGCGCAGGAGTGCGAGGAGGATGCTGCTCCTGCGGCTGGTCGATCTAGTCGCCGGGTGATTGGGGAGAGGTTGATGGCGGACACGGAGTCTTCTCGTCGGCGAGGGAGGTCGGTGTCGAGGCATCGTGCTGATAGTGCGGCGTCGAAGGGGAAGGGGTTTTCTGGCAATAATGGGAATTCGAGGCCACGGCGATCTGCTTCAGTTTCTCGATCTCGGGTTAGCGAATTGGAGGTAAATCTGCATTGTGTTGAAAGGCTTCAAGTTGTGAGTTGTTCGACAACTAAAAACTGGTTCAAACAGTTCTAAAGTCTGTAGGAATGACATGTTTTTTCCTTGAATGCATCTTCTAATTGAGATGTTTGGTAAAAGTTAAATGGTTTAGAATTTTGCAATCCAAATAACCTTTTGTGGGAGAAATTTGAGCAAATGGCCATTGTAACATCTTGGTTTTTATGGCCATATTTTTGCCATTTGGTCATCATCAGACTTGGCACTTACCTGATCATTTGGATCTGTATTTGAAAGCATCACATTCGATTCATTCTGTGTGAGCTTTACATGCTATGCTGATTAATTTTATGCTTTCCTTGCTTTCAATTTCATACATTATCATGTTACCTCTAATCTGTCTGCCCTTAATTGTACAATTTTAAAAGTAGACAGAATGTATTATTATCCGGGTTTAGCTTGAGGGACCTTGTTATAGTTTACACCAGCATAGTGGTTGTCTTATTACTACCTAAAATGGGGATACTATTAAAGGCAGGAAAATGCTGCAGTTCTTTTAATTTTTCGCTCAACTTTACCTACAGGAAAAAGGAAACGTGTATTGTAAAAATATAAACAGACAAAAGCCATGTGTCTGTTTATTTTTAAATTTCATTTGTGAATTGCTAATGTATTCTGTATAACATACCTAAAATAACAACCTTTTGTTCATTTTTCCTTTGAGTGGTTTGCTATTCATTAAAATGGTTTGGATACTGTGAGAGATGGGAACTTTCTTTGGTGCTAATCTTCTGTAACAGCATTGTTTTGTCACGGAAAATTGTTTTAAAGGTCATCCTTATTGTTTTGACTCAGATTGTTAATTTACTTTCAAATAGCTTAGCCAGTGTTATATTCTCATCGTATAACTTACTCCTAAAGGAAATGGTTCCAAACTAAACTTGGTCTGCTTTTGTTTTAGTTATTGATTATATCTACATATCTGTTTTCTTTTTGTTCGTTTGGAGATTGCAGGTTGATAAAACTGGTAAATTCAGGCCCCTGAGCAAGAAGGGAGTGAATTCTACTGGTGGGGGCCTTCAAAAGCCTTCATTGCATAAGCAGACTAGTGAAGACCATGCCTTAGGAACTTCAATGAGTCAAAAGGATTTCTTCCAATCACAGGATTGCTGCTCAGTAAGTGTAATGAATTTTTAAATTTGCTTTGTCATTCTTGATACATAGGGAGAGACAAATTTTTCTAAGGGAGGTTCGCATTTGTACAGCGTGCATTCAGAATTTTAAAAAATTTAATTGTAGTGTCCGTGTTTTCAGAGCCATTCATCATCCCTAACTGATGATGAAACACAAGATGCTCGTTCAAGTGTAAGTGTGAATGAGAAGACAATACAAGAAGTTTATTACCTTGGAAAGGTGGGTTAAAAAGTGCACCCTTGTTTCAGTTTATCCTGCTTCATTTTAATTGTGATATTTGGGGGATTGTGGAGTTCAAACTACCGCACATTTTTTGTTGCCTTTTTATGAGAAAAAGGATTGTGATAATCTTTTTCTATTACATGTGTGTTCCACATATCAGACAGATCACCCTGCTGGAGATGGTGGCTTCAGATCCTATGAAAATAAGTGTAAAGAACGAAATTTGGTAGAAGAACTGAGGGAGCTTGAAAAGGTAGTTTGGCTGTATGGATTTCAATTTATGTTTTTGAAATTATTGATCTATTCTAGCATACATCTAGCTTTTCCTGTCGCACTTATAATGTTTGCTTGCCTATGATGTATGGTGCTCGATTTGACATTTTTGAGGTAGAGTGTGATGCGTTTGTTTTCTTCCATTGTCAGGTTCTTTTTCTGAACTTTCTGAAGTTCGTGGTTAAAAAGTTATCCCTATGGCAAACTAGCATCTTATTGGCACTTAGCAAATTGACTCATTTGTCTTAGCATTATCATTGAATTCTAGAGGAGTTGTGACAAATTATTACAGACATCGATCTTTAGATGTAACACGAGCTTACTCGGGTAGAACTTCTCTTAGCACTATCACAGGACTTAGGAGGAATTATTATGAATAATTTGAGTGGCATGGATCCTTGAATGCAAAATGAGTTTAACATTGTCATCGCAAGTAATTTTGTCATTTTGCTTATGGCTATTGTATTATCAATCACATTATTGATTTACTGCCTATTCCTTTCCTTCATATCAATTAGAAGGCATTACATCAGTAAGCTATTTAAGGCCTCTATTTTATTGTTTGCTTGAAAAACCTATTATTTAGTGAGACCATTTTATTTTAAAATTTAAACCTTCCATTCTTTTCATCATTGGTGACTAAGAACTTGGGAACATCAGTTTGTGTCAAGAAAGGCTTGCCAAAGAAGACGTGGGTTGGCTTTGTGCATTTCATTTAGTGAAAGATCTATTGTTTGTTTCATCATACATTTACGCCAAAACCTCAATGAAAACTATAATATTTACATGTCTACATGATACTACCTCCGAATTTGGAATGTAGCAAATTTGTTAACGTCACCATATCTGAATTTACTTTATTGAATTTCTTCTAATTTATTCAATTTTCTTTTCTACCCACCATCATTTCTATTAATTTCTTGTTCTCAGTATGTTCCTTCCCTTCATTTAAACATTTAGAAAGGAATCTCACTGCAAACTATAATGTTTACAAGCCTACATGTTACTATCTTTGAATTTGGAATGTGGAAACCTGATTTAGTTAGTCCTAAAACAATCTAGTGTCCAAGTTAATTACAATTATGAATTCTTATTTTAAGAAGTATTACCTTATTTATTCATGTTTCTTTTCTGCTCACCATTTTTTTTATGATATTTTGTTCTCATGTATGACAACTCCCCTATAATTACATGAAAGTTCTTATAATCAGGGCTGTGTAAGAGATTGAAAGGGACTGAACATGTGTAATATAGTCTAGCAAAGATCCTCACAAGTTGTCATTTTGAAAAGGCTTAATGTTTTTCTATCCCCAATTTGTTTCTCCGCAACTTCATTAATTAGTCCAAGCTCTTAAACATATCTCTACTTCTCTTGATTTGAGTTTTTTCTCTATAATAGGGAAGGTGACCTAATGACAACCTCCATACCAACACCGTCCTTACCACCTCCTTTCTCCCATCACACGCACAAATGTACGCATGCACTCATAACGAAAAAAAGAGAGACACACAATTTAGTTTAAGCACTTTGGAGACGACCTTATAAAAGGACATGTTTGTGCAACTTTGGCTAAAAGCTAGCGAAGAATTTTTTTTTTTTTTGAGAAAATAATAAGTTTTTTTTTATGCGTGCATAATGCATGTATAAATTATAGTCTTATATTCATTTGCTACCTCGATCACAACAATTTGATAGTTAGAAATCTGTCAATTTCATGATGACAAACATTTATCTTTTGATAGGAAAGACATTTGACAAGAAGAAAATGTTGTTCTCCCAATCCGAGTGTGCTAGATGTAGGTCTGTTTATTGTATAGGGAAAACTATTGGGCTATAGAGCTAATCTATGATGGGGGGCTTGATATGTTTGTACTTGATGAGTTAACATACCAAAATGGGCATTAGATAACAATCACTTTGTTTGACATATATTTGAGGATGGGAGCTGTTACAATCTTTCAATAGGAAAGACATTTGACAAGGAGGAAATGATGTTCTAGGATGTGCTAGATATTGCCTATTGGACAAGATAAGCCATTGAGCTATATGGCTAGCCAATGATGGACTTTGTTGATTTATACAAATGGTTTATCAGATCTAAATAGTATTTATAGATAATTTTTTTTTCTTAAAGCTCAGACATCAATGTGTCAAAAACACAACTCTTAAGTTTTTTTGAAAACAATTTGAGCCAATCATCTCTTCTATCCTTGTCTAGATTTTTTCATTGGTATGAAATACATAGAATGATTTGCATCAATTACTCATTATTTTGATTCAATGATGTGTTATGACTAATAGTTATTTGAAATTGATGGTGTAGAAGAGTTGTGCAATTGCTAGGAAAAATAGGATTTTATTCTTTTTAATGTCATTATGCAAACTCAAAACCTTGCCAATATGAAATTAGAGGGGATGGAAAAGTGTATTACCTTTCAATGAAGCTAATTGAAACCTAATTTATAAATCTCACTCTTTGTGTAATGATGGGAGACAACTACTAGCTAATACCAAGTGAAAGTAAAGAGTTATAATTTTTTATTAGATGTTTGTTTGTGTGTGTGATTGAGAGAGAGAGAGATAGAGAGAGAGAGAGAGAGAGAGGATAATAACCTCCTAACCCTCTGCTTCCCGCCTCCTTTAAAATTTTGGTGCTTATGAACACAGCTAAATTTCTTAATTTGGAATCAGGGAGTCCAAAAAGAGCAAAAACACTCAACTATCTATTTGAATCCTTAAGTAGTTAATCACCTTAGTTTAAACTTTGGTGCTTCTGGGCATCACTTTGCTTAATCACCTTAGTTTAAATTTTGCATTTCTTTATCTTAATCACCTCTCTTTATTTGAGATTTGATATTCTTATATAATTTTCTTACAAATCTTCATGATCTGCACTTGCAATTTATGTTCATCTTTTATAGTATTCTATTTAATTTCACTAAATTATTTAATGTCTGCAGTCTGAGAAACGCAAGCAGGATTTGCTAGCTGCACTGGCTATTGAGGAGAAACGTGGTCAAGAGCTCTATAAAATTGTGAAAGAGTTGCTTTCCTCTCCCAAAAAAATAGCTGAGCCAACAAAACAATCACCATCTACAAAGGTGATCTACTCCTAAATTGACAATGTTCAAATTACTATGATTGATATGGGTATAGTTTTGTTAGTTATTCGGTTTGGCTCGTTGAGCAAACTGGCCTTTTTTGTGTATGGCTCTACTCATGAAGTAGAATCTGAGCTGGCCACGAACATGGTATATATCTGAAAGTCACATTTAAGTTATAGAATATGCATGTTGTCAAGCTCAAGTATGCATGCATGTATGTATGTGTGTGTAGGCATGCATACATATGCTTATACTTGTGTAAAACAAACATAAATAAGCTAGCATTAATCCAATTGCGATCTAACAACGCCTTGTTAATGCTGGCTTGTTAAATATACGATCCAATGATGACTAATTAAACTTGAACTAATTATTGAGTTGCACGCAATCAAATATTAACAAGGAGAGCAAGTGATAACAGTTTTTTCCTCTCCAAATTTTACTTTTTGAAATCAGAAACGCACTGATAAACTGAAGATCTCAAAATATTTGGATGAAGAGGCTGAAAGATACTTCGAGGATTTTTTATCAAATGTGGAAGATACTGATTTATCATCCTTTGAAGGAGAAAGGAGTGATACGGGATCAACTACTAAGCCGAGCGATGCCATTAATAATGATGAGGCGGGAATACACCCAGATCTACTGAGGGCTGCTTCTTCTCCTGTTGTGACAGATGGTGTCATGTTTCCGTGGCTGCAATGGGAAACTAGTAATAGCTCTTCTCCTTCACCTTGTAAAAGTAAGACAGCAATTAAGCAGGTATCACTGTCTCTGCCACTAAATTATTTCTCTTTATGCTAATGAAAAAGATATATTGGAATCAATTTGTTAGGAATGCGACATTTGTTGCATCATTTTCCTTGAATTTCTAATAGTGATTTTGCTCCTTGTGTCGTACAGGAGTGGCATTTGATTTTTTCTTCAGTAGCTCCTTGGTACTTCTTTCCCATTTTTTGGCTTGCTGTAAATTTTCATGATTTTAGTTATGTACACCTAACTGAAGTGTTGAACCTGCCTATTGGTTTGCCATAATATTCTTGTTTTTTATAGGGCCATGTCCTTGATGAAAGGTTGCTTAGTCTATGCATCTTTAAAAGATAGTGTTTTACGTTAAGTCTACTCTTTTTAATGTTTTGGTAGTTGGAGACGATGCACTATGTATTGGTTATGTAATTTCCTATTGCGGACACTTATTTTTAATATTTGCTTTTTGTTTTTAAAAAACATCTTTGTTTTGTATAATTTTAATTGTTTTTATTATATTTTTAAAATAAATGATTTTTTTTTTCTTAAATATTCAAAATAACTTTCAGGTATCTTGAGTGTTTTTTAAAATGGCTTTCTATCATTTTCTACCACTATTGCCGCCGCAACTGCTATTCAAAAATGAACGCTAAATTGTACATATTTGCAAAATTAGGAATGATAAATTAAGAAACTTTATATTAAAGAGATACTGGAAGTATCTATTGAAGATACTTAAATTGAAAATAGATTTAAATGGTTTGGACTTACACTTAGAATGATAGACAATGCACCAGTTATTGGCATAGATAAATTTGAGTTGAAGGATTAAGATAGAAAATAGGTAGATCTATGGCCACGATGGACAAAGCTGCCCAAAATGATATACAAAGAACAGGTTCAACAAGTCCTACAACACTTGGTAGAAATAAACTGGGAATAAGAATTCATAAAAGGAATCCTACTATGCCGGCATAAGCTTAATAATGATAACAGTCTACTTAATTGTTTTCATCATTTTTTATAACCTCAGCCTTCACCCTACTGCATCATGACTAGCCTAACTGTAACTTTGCCTTTTGCACCTAGAGCACTTGGGCCTTTTTTTTTAATCAGTGGGAGGGGAAGAAGGGGAGAAAATATTGCGTCCATCGTCTGCACCTTTGGATGACCAACTGCTGGACAACAGCTAGGCATGCAAATTGAGGTCGCGCCCGGCCATGCCGAGCCGTCGCCCGGTGGTTGCAGAAAAGACTATTTGTTTATAGAAAAGACGCAATATTTTCTTGAGGGGAAGAGTGTTTTGAACCCGAGTTTCCTAGTTGTACGAAAGACTATTAACTTCTCTACAGTCCCCATACTATTTTTAGGCTCTGTAATGAGTCTCACAGGTTCAAATATTCATGCTTTGTTTCAGAATTCAGATAGTGCTAGTGGGAGTTGGAGCCCTGAAATCCATGAAGGCTTTTGTGCCATTTCTGGAGAAGTAGCAAATGTTAGCAGGCTTGGTGCAGCCGAAAGCCAGAGGAACAAGCCAGTTGTTCCAGAAAGAGGCTATTCGTTTGACATGGATGAGTATCTTCAGCTGCAGCGTAGGGAGGACCTTCTTCTAGAGGTATGGGAGCAGAGGCAGAGAATAGCTTCAGGTAGCCTGGTTTTGTGCAGCAGAGCCTTTATTTGAAGAAATTGTGAACTAAATTTGTATGTCTTTGTTTCTGTACATATATTTGGCAACTAAAATTACATCCAAGACTTTTATAATGTAGTTATTTGAGAGGGTCAAATAAATCTCCCTCCTTTTTATTGGAATCATGAACAGTATAACTTGTTGGGATGTTTTTATTTTTTTGATCATTTTCATTTTTTTTTTCGTGGCATTTTCATACATACCATCTAATTCTTACATATTGACATATCTAACACCTAAATTTTGATGTTTACATACATGTCCCTCAAATCTGACTTCATATAAAAAATATTACCATCAATTGCTTTTCAAAAGTTAAATAAACTTCTTCATGCATTAGATATCAAAGTGTTCTAAATGTAATTATTAAAGTTTAGGGGGTTAGATATGTAAATAAAATAATACATGAGAGTTGTGTGATGTATATGTAAATTCCCCCCTTT
The DNA here is from genome assembly GCF_001263595.1 of Phalaenopsis equestris. Classification (NCBI taxonomy): domain Eukaryota; kingdom Viridiplantae; phylum Streptophyta; class Magnoliopsida; order Asparagales; family Orchidaceae; genus Phalaenopsis; species Phalaenopsis equestris. Next base: position 272,171 of record NW_018164833.1, on the reverse strand, counting down.
TGTTTAAGCAAGCAACTTCTCTTATTCCTAAATAATCAAAACCTCTTCCCAATTAAATCTTAAATAATCCTTTGTGTGCATGACAATAAGTCTAAAACAATAACTTCTTTGAAAATCAAGTTTTACTTCGCTTTTCGCACTTCTTGGTTTCTTGTCGCCAAAGTCCCAAAAGGGGGAGTGAGTTGATTTTATTAAATTTATTTTGACTTCTGTACATAGTTTGTCGAGAAAATATTGCTGCATCCGGACAATGTTTGTGGTGCACGGGGAGGCAAGTTTTTTTTTTTTCCCTCTGGTTTGTCCGTGCATCGCGTCCGTTGTCTAGACATAATTTGTATTCGAACTCCTGACACAATATTGTTTCCTACTCATGAGCGTCCAATCATAGAATTGCTAGAGTAACTTTCCAATAAGTTGGCAATGAAGGGCAAAAATTTGTAAAGAACGTAAAGAGTTTTTAAATTGTTCACACTATTTACTTGATGATCGCATTTAAACATCCCCGCTTAGAATTGTATTGTGATATTTTCTTCTCGTTTTAGAGGTTACTTGCGTTGAGTTTAAAGAGCATTGTATTTCAGATGTATAGATTTGGATTTTTGGGAGTTTGGTTGGGATTAATATAAATATAAAGTATTAGTTTGAAACTTCTAACTCTTTGTGTTCAATAATTATTTTTAATTTTTTATTTTTAGGAGGAACACTTATTTTTTTAAAATACTCAAAATAGAAAAAAAATATATTTTTACCTATTTTAAAACACTAAAAACAACGAGTCCCATCAACCGCTGCAGCCCGTCACCCGTTCTTGTCGGCCCGCCGACATCGACCGCTACCTGTAGCCCACTGTCCGTTGCCACCTCTCATAACCCATTGTTCGTCGCCACCACTCGTAGCTACCTGCAACCCACTGTCAGTAGCTCTTTGTTAGTGTTCTTCGTGCTTTTTGAGTAGTACTCTTTACCATACATTGTGATAATTGAGTAGGATGTGTAGGAGTGCAAAACATTTTCAAAATTATTTTCTTAAATTACTTAATGTGATGATTAACCTTCGATCTTCGTTTACCTTTCATTCTAGCCAAATGAAATGTTAAATTGTGTTGTGAATCATAATGACTCGGGAGAGCTATGGAAGAATCAACTAGGTTAGTCACATTGAACTGTGGAGTATACGTGGATCTGCTTCGTAGGGAGATGCAAATGTTTGGGAAATTTTCTTTGATGGATTTAAAATGAGAATTAAAGAATTAAAATCATTTAACCAATCTTCTTTAGGTACTCGAAAGAGAGTAAATAAAAGAGTTGATCTTATTTGTCACTAGCCGAATTTATAATTAATACTTTACAATTCCTATACTCTACTTAAATCATTGCAAGGGAGGACAGAACTTGATATTTATCAATCAAATAACTAAGTTAAGTAGTATTTTTGTATGATTTAAACTTTGAAATTGTTTTTGATATAGTAAGAATAGTTTGTAGAATTTTAGCCTAACATAAATTCCAAGCTAGGAACGATACTAGTAGGCTAAAAATTTTCCTAAGTCTAATTCCCCCGTTCCTTGTGGGATTGACATTCCAGACTCAAAAATCCGATATTACAGATACAACACGTACAGTTGCATGAGCCCCCAGAGTGTGAGTGCACTTGGAAGCGGATATCAAGCTTTTGGCGCCGTTGCCGGAAATCAATAATGATTTAAATTAAAAGAATTTTAGTTGAACCTTTAGGTCTTAGACTTCGATAACCTTTAGTGTTAATTGCTTGTGTTTAAATTGTTTTTAATCTTTTTGAAAAAACCAAGAAAAATAAAAAATATTTGTGTCTGATTATGTGTGAGTATGATCTATTAGATTCTCTAATTTGTGTATGCGTAGTTCAAGACCTACAAGACTTGCACCATATGATTCTGAGTTAGAGAAAACTATTAGATAAATCAGAAAATAAATTAGACTTGAATAACTCATAGGAGATATAGTGAACAACCCACATAACAACCTAGAAATTCAGGACCCAACCCATGGACCAATTCATGATGCGAATATATCATTAAGAAACTATGCTAATCCCAAGACAAATTAAATTCACTTAAGTATTCAGACCCCTGTCGTATAAGCTAACTCATTCAAACTAAAACTTGTTATTATCCAATTGATACATAACAACCAATTTGGGGGAACTTCGTCTGAGGATCCAAACTTACACTTAGCGAGTTTCTTTGAACTCTGCATCACATTTCGTTACAACAATGTATCCAAACTTACCAGTTCGGCTTAGGGTTTTCCCTTTCTCCTTGAGGGAAAAAGTCAAAATGTGGTTAAACTTATTATACTTTGATCAATTAGGATATGGAATGACTTAGCTTAGAAATTCTTAGCTAAGTATTTCCTACCTTCAAAAATGACTAAATTGAGGATTGATATTACTTTATGTTTCTGATATGAAGGTGAGTCGATTTATGAAGCTTGAGAATGATTCAAAAAACTTCTTTGGAAGTGTTCCCATTACGCGTTGCCCGATTGGTTGATAATCAGACTTTTTACAATGGTTTAGCAGGATCTATTAGTCTATTATAGATGTCATTGTCGGTGGGTCACTTATGTCAAATCCATTTGAAGAGGCTTATTCTCTTGAGGAGATGGCTATAAACAATTTTCAATGGCTTTGTGAGAGAGTGAACCCTAGAAAGGAAGTAAGTTTTCACGATACTCACATGCTTTCAATTTTAACTTCTCAAGTTGTTGGTATTTCTAAAAAGTTAGACCAGTTTGGCATGAACCAGCCTCAAGGATCCCAAGTCTTTGACGAAAATTGATTTGGACAACTGGTTGATGCTAACACTTCATCTCTTGAAACTCAAAATGCAATTAACAATAGATTAAAAAACTTGTATTCTAACTATTACAATCCCAGTTGTAAGAATCACTCAAAATTCAATCTGAATAATGATCAAGGTATAGGAAACCAACAATGGGGAAGTAATCAACAAACTCTTTTGGAATTGGAACAATTAGGGCAGTTTGAACCTGAGTTCTTCTTATCCTCCAAGATTTAATTCTAACTCACATTTCAAGGAGAAGTTGTCTTTGAAAGAAGTTGTTTTGCATATGGGAAATCTGTTACAAAGCCAAGGTGTAGTTATTAGGAACATAGAGAACCAGTTCAGATAGATTGCGAGCTGACTTAGCAGTCGAACCTAAGGAACTTTTCCTAGTAACACTGAGATTAACCCTAAAGAGAAGAATAGTGAGCATGTAAGGGTTGTCAAATTGAGGAGTGGACGAGTTGGAGGAAGTGGTCCAAGAAGATTATGAGGTGGAGAAAGAGGACTGGGAACCTAAAATACCTTTGTAAGACCTTTCCAAGGATTTAGGAAGACTAGTCTCACCCACTAGGATTAATATAGAAAGTCCACCACCACTATTTTCTCAGAGACTCCAAAAACAAAAACTAGATCAACAATTTTCACGATTCTTGGAAGTTTTCAAGAAACTGACCATTAACATCCCGTTTGTTGAGGCCCTGGAGCAGATGCCCAACGATGTGAAGTTCATGAATGATATACTCAATATGAAGAGAAATTTTGGACATTATGAGACTGTGACACTCAGTGAGGAGTGCAGTGCTTTCAATCAAAAGAAGCTTCCTTAGAAGCTTAAGGATCCTGGGAGCTTTACTATTCTATGTGCAATTAGAGAAAATTTCTATGGGAAGGCTTTATGTGATTTGGGTGCCAATATTAACTTATGTCATTGTCTATTTCTAAGAGGTTGCGATTTAGAGAGGTGACCTCTACCACTGTAACCCTTTAACTTGCTGATCGATTGATCGCTTATCCGAGGGGGTTATAGAGGATGTTCTAGTGAAGATGGATAAATTCATCTTTTTGTTGATTACATTGCATTAGATATAGGGAAGATAAGGAGATGCCCATCATACTAGGCAAACCTTTTCTAATCATTGACTGTGCTATGATTGACGTGCAAAAGGCAGAGTTAGTAATGAGAGTGAATGATTAGAAGGTAACATTCAACGCGTTAAAATCTATGAAATTCCCTTCTGATTGTAATAAAGATTCATGTTGTAGGTTGGGTCTCATAGATCATTTGTTAAGCCATCAATTCCAAGAATGTTGTGAAACCATAGGAGTAAATTTTGATCGAGGATGAAATAGCAGATATTGAGGATGAATCTCCTATATTGGTTAAAGAAACTCCAAAAATAGTTAGGGAGAGATTTGAGATACTTGATACAACGGAAAATTGTAAACCTCTTGTTTCTTCTATTGAGGAACCCACTAAACTTGAGTTGAAGGTGCTTCCCAAATATTTAAAGTATGCTTATTTTGGAGGTCATCTACATTTCCAGTTATCATATCCTCATATTTGACTAACACACAGGAGGAACAATTACTGAATGTTCTGAGGAGTTTTAAGAAAGTGTTTGGATGGAGCTTAGCAGACATAAAGGAGATTAGCTCTTCTATATATATGCATAGGATCATGATAGAAGATAAGCTTAAACCTCGGGCAAATCCACAAAAGAGATTAAACCTTGTTATGAAAAATTTTGTAAAAAAGAATATTTTGAAGTGGTTGGATGTAGATATTATCTATTGCATTTCAGATAGTGCCTATGTTAGCCCTATCCATTGTGTTTTAAAGAAAGGTGGAGTGGCTATATCAGTAAATGAACATAATGAATTAATTCCCACTAGACATGTCACTGGGCGGCATATATATATATATATATATATATATATATT
>NW_018164833.1:263084-267179 GCF_001263595.1 Phalaenopsis equestris | reverse complement strand
GATAGGCTAGCTAGCCACCCATAATTTGCTTTCTTGATGGGTATTCTAGGTATCATTAGATCTTATTGCCTCCAAGAATCAGGATAAGACTACGTTCACAAGTCCTAATAAGACATTTGATTTTGAAGAATTCCCTTTGGGTTATATAATGCACATGCTACATTTCAACAGTATATGATTTTAATTTTTTATGACCTAATAGAGAAAGGTATAAAAGTTTTCGCGAATGATTTTTTAGTGTTTGACCCTTCATTTGACTCTTGCTTGAATCATTTGACAAATGTGTTGAGATGCTGTGAAGAGACCAACCTTGTTCTCAATTGGGAGAAGTACTAATTCATGGTTTCTGAAGGAACTATGTTAGGTCACAAAATTTTTGAATGTGACGGAAGTGGACACAACAAAAATTCAAGTTATTAAAAAACTTCATCCACCTACTACTATTAGTTATGAATTTAGAAAAATTTTAGTAATTCAGGCTAGAAATATGGTATAAGAATATTTTGTAATCAAGTCCAGGAATTATAATTTTCTATTCATTTCAAAAATTAATTGTAGTTTGAAAAATATTAGGGAGTCACAAAAATAATAGATATAATTTGAGAGAACTCTACCAGTAAAGGTAAACTAATACTGTAAGAAAATAAAAGCTTAGAATTGTAATAAAGCCTCTTTCGTTAAAATGATTCAATTGAAGTCAAATTTTAATTAGACTTCCCCTCAAACTTCTCCTCACATTCACATATACTTTTTTTTTCTTTCTTTCTCTTTCTTTTTCTTTTCTTTTTTATTTTCAGGATTATTTTCAATCCTTTCTTTTCATTTTTTTCTGTGAGAATTACTATATATGGATCAGACTTTAATGATTTTAAACTTCACTAAACTCCTCTTAAAGTTAAAAATCCATCACATTTCTTACCTTGATAATTTTTATTTTTTTTTCAAAAATATTTTTTCATAGAGTCTCAATTTTTAAAAATATAGATCTAAGATCCTCAGTATTTCAAAAAGACAATTTCTTTTTTTTTTACTTTAAATAATATAATCATATCCCTATTCTCTTTTACTTAATATCTTAATTCTTAGAACTAACTTTTATCACAAAAAAATTACTTATGTCTACCACAACATCTATAGAATCAAAAAATGCAGTTCTCTAAAAATAACACCACATACCCCATATTACTTAAAAAATATATATTATTTGAATATAGTTTCTTAAGGACAACTAAAATTACATTTTTCAAAAGTTCTTCTCCCTCCCTCAAATTGAAACTTTTCTTAACAAGTTAAAACATTAAAAATAGAAAATATAGAAGCATGAAGAAAATTTTAAAATGATTTTCTATAAATGGTTTAACATGAAGTATACAGGTATTAAAAATAGATATACAAGAGTAGTAGAGCATCAATTAACATGTATATAACAAAAAGAATTTGCTAAGTACAAGAGTTTTTTAAACATAACAAACATACATAACAATAGTAGTAGTAGTAGAACAATCAGTAGTGCAATAACACAAACAACAAACAGTGATAAATTTAAATCGAAACAAATCCACAACAACAATTACTACACCTAATAGTTTATAAAATCTAAAATCATAAATAAATACATCTAAATAAACAAAACAACAATACTAATCTTGTCCATCATCTCCATCTGTTTCATCATCAGTCTCTTCCTTATCTTGCTCCATATCCTTTGGATAAGTGAAAGGTGTATACTCAGGAAATGGGGAAACTGAACTGAAGTCCCCTCTCCAATAAAATTGTGATCTCTCATCATCTACAACGTGGAATCATAAACACTACTTCCAAAATTGCTTTTCCTCTAAAAATATTCATCAAAATTCCTCATGTGCATTATCTGATCTTACATCTATCCTTGTATAGCAACAAAGTCATCTTGCAATTCTTGCATTTGACCATATAAATCTTCTAAAGTGAATTTGGATTTAGCAAATGTAGGGGAAGTAGAAGCTCTAGAAGTGGAAGGAGCATCTGAAGAACTAGCTCCAGTATGCTTCTCGTAAGCACTAACAATAGATCCACTGATAGACTTTAGAGGTTGTAATATTTCCTCCCATTTTTCATATCCTACTTTTGATTGCGTACATAAAGTAAAAATCAGGGCAGAGAAACCTAAATCTCCACTGGTTCCACCTCTAGAAGAGATATTCTTATATATTAAAGATCCAATATTTATAATCTTCATTTGTTCAATGCAAAAATTCAAGGATGGTCTCTCCTTGACAACCTCACTAAGATGATTAGAAGGAAGAAGTTGTGTAGAAATAAAGAGTTTCATGCCTTGGAGGGTTTGAGGCAGAGAATTTTACCTTATGATCATTCTTAACTTTCCAAACTCCTCTTCCGCCAGTAAAAAATGCAATCACATTATCCAACTGCGATTCAGTAGGCTCAAATGAAGAATAATCACAATTTAAAATATTAGGCAATTGGTACAGAACATTGATGCTCTCAGGTGTAAACTCCACTCTTCTTCCTCGAACATATACCTGGTCATCAGAGTGTTCACGAAATTGGCGCAAAATTCTCAGACAATAGAGATTATTGTTACAACAGTGAAGTAACAAAAACTTTCCCAATATTGGGTTATAATTAAACTTTCCACAGCTCCTTCGAGATTGAAGAAAGCTCTCTCTTGAATTAACTTTTTATTAGCGAGAAGATCATTATATATGTACTGAGCCTTTAAATTGACAAATTTCCAAGAATCAAACTCTAGTCTTCCTTTTCCCCTCTTAGTTTTAAGAGTCGTAATCTATAAAAATTTAAAAAAATTTCCACATAAATTTTAAATAATATTCTTAAGCTCTTAACAATATTTTTTTAAGGTAAGAATCTTTCTACCATGGATTCATCACTCATTTCTTCCAAAATATCCAAAACTTCGGCACTTGAGCAATGTGAGAAGAATCCATGGTGAAAATAAAAAATGTTTGCATTAAAGTGAAGCTCTTACCTTGAGGAGATCAAATCCAAAGTTTACAAGCCAAGAAATTGCCCTAAAAACCAAAATTTGAGAAGCCTTAGGAAGGCCCCTAACTCTATTTCGTGAAAACTAGAAGGAAGGAGGTGATGGTTTGGGCAAAAATTGGATTTTTAACCCAGATTCGTCGATTTAGTTGAACCGGTGCTTAGGCACTAAGTTTTGTTACCTAAGCGCCAGGTTGTCGGGTTTCTGACACCTAGGCATCAGGTTTCGATGTTTAGGCGCCAATGCCGAGATTTTGTTTTTTTTCATTTTTTTAATCAAATTTTAACAACGAGCATTGCACACTAAGGCACTACGAATCCTAGTAAGCCAAATTCAACATTTTTAAACATCTCCTAACCTATAATTTTCACAAACACCAACAGTCACTTATATTTAAATATAAATCCAATCTTTATACAAACACACATTATCTGAAATCACTCACAAAATACTAGGCACATAAATAATTAAAATACTAGAAAGCCTACAAGCACACATCAGAGCTAATACTCTATGGAACCAACAATTTACAAGCACGCATCAAAGTTACTACAAAAAATCCACTACATATTATCATCAATCTCACTATCCACTTCTCTAGTATCACCAAGCGATTGATACACGTACAAGTTGTAGAAGGAATAGTTTGGGAATTCCTCAAAATCTTCCTTGATCCAACAATTCTTCTTGTACATTTGGACCTGTGCATCAGGGAGAAAGCAACATGATCTGACTGTTGTTTTATCTGTCAGTCTAGATGATCGAGTTTATTAATGATGTTACTGATATGGTTGTAAATCATTGATATCTCCTTTCTTATCTTCCCTACTTTCTCTAAGATAATTGCCAAACAATCTGCACGTCGAGGCCATAATGATGTGGAAGGGCGTGAAGATTGATCCATATAATGTGCCGCAAAAAGATCGATGTTGTCACACGCAAGAAGTACCTTTTCCCAACTTTCATAAGAGACCTGGGCTTGACCACAAACTAAGAAAATAAGCGCAGGGTGAACAATCCCAGTCATAGATCCATTTAGTGCAACCTCAAGGATGGGTTTATAAATAAGTGCCCCCATATCAATAGGTCTT
>NW_018164833.1:212543-262984 GCF_001263595.1 Phalaenopsis equestris | reverse complement strand
TTGTCACTAGCCGAATTTATAATTAATACTTTACATTTCCTATACTCTACTTAAATCATTGCAAGGGAGGGCAACCTTAGAACTTGATATTTATCAAACTAATAACTAGGTTAAGTAGAATTTTTGTATGATTTAAACTTTGAAATTTTTTTTGATATAGTAGGAATAGTTTGTAGAATTTTAGCCTAACATAAATTCCAAGCTAGGAACGATACTAGTAGGCTAAAAATTTTCCTAAGTCTAATTCCCCCGTTCCTTGTGGGATTGACATTCCAGACTCAAAAATCCAAATTCGATATTACAGATACAACACGTACAGTTGCATGAGCTCCCAGAGTGTGAGTGCACCTGGAAGCGGATATCAAGTTTTTGGCGTCGTTGCCAGATATCAATAATGATTTAAATTAGAAGAATTTTAGTTGAACCTTTAGGTCTTAGACTTCGAAAACCTTTAGTGTTAATTGCTTGTGTTTAAATTGTTTTTTAATCTTTTTGAAAAAACCAAGAAAAATAAAAAATATTTGTGTCTGATTATGTGTGAGTATGATCTATTAGATTCTCTAATTTGTGTATGCGTAGTTCAAGACCTACAAGACTTGCACCATATGATTCTGAGTTAGAGAGAACTATTAGATAAATCAGAAAATAAAATAGACTTGAACAACTCATAGGAGATATGGTGAACAACCCACATAACAACCTAGAAATTCAGGACCCAACCCATGGACCAATTCATGATACGCATATATCATTAAGAAACTATGCTAATCCCATGACAAATTAAATTCACTTAAGTATTCAGACCCCTGTCGTATAAGCTAACTCATTCAAACTAAAACTTGTTATTATCCAAATTGTACATAACAACCAGTTTGGGGGAACTTTGTCTTAGGATCCAAACGTACACTTAGCGAGTTTCTTTGATCTCTGCATCACATTTCGTTATAACAGTGTATCCAAACTTACCAGTTAGGCTTAGGTTTTTCCCTTTCTCCTTGAGGGAAAAATTTAAAATGTGGTTAAACTTATTATACTTGGATCAATTAGGATGTGGAATGACTTAGCTTAGAAATTCTTAGCTAAGTATTTCCTACCTTCAAAAATGACTAAATTGAGGATTGATATTACTTTATGTTTCTGATATGAAGGTGAGTCGATTTATGAAGCTTGAGAATGATTCAAGGAACTTCTTTGGAAGTGTTCCCATTACGTGTTGCCCGATTGGTTGATAATAAGACTTTTTATAATGGTTTAGCAGGATCTATTAGTCTATTATAGATGTCATTGTCGGTGGGTCACTTATGTCAAATACATTTGAAGAGGCTTATTCTCTTGAGGAGATGGCTACAAACAATTTTCAATGACATTCTGAGAAAGTGAACCCTAGAAAGGAAGTAAGTTTTCACGATAGTCACATGCTTTCAATTTTAACTTCTCAAGTTGTTGGTATTTCTAAAAAGTTAGACCAGTTTGGCATGAACCAACCTCAAGGATCCCAAGTCTTTGACGAAAATTGATTTGGACAACTTCTTGATGCTAACACTTCATCTCTTGAAACTCAAAATGCAATTAACAACATATTAAAAAACTTGTATTCTAACTAGTACAATCCCAATTGGAAGAATCACTCTAAATTCAATCTGAATAATGATCAAGGTATAAGAAACCAACAATGGGAAAGTAATCAACAAACCCTTTTGGAATTGGAACAATTAGGGCAGTTTGAACCTGAGTTCTTCTTATCCTCCAGGATTTAACTCTAACTCACATTTCAAGGAGAAGTTGTCTCTGGAAGAAGTTGTTTTGCATATGGGAAATCTGTTGCAAAGCCAAGGTGTAGTTATTAGGAACATAGAGAACCAGTTCGGATAGATTGCAAGCTGACTTAGCAATTGAACCTAAGGAACTTTTCCTAGTAACACTGAGATTAACCCTAAAGAGAAGAATAGTGAGCATGTAAGGGTTGTCAAGTTGAGGAGTGGACGAGAGTTGGAGGAAGTGGTCCAAGAAGATTATAAGGTGGAGAAAGAGGACTGGGAACCTAAAATATCTTTATAAGACCTTTCCAAGGATTTAGGAAGACTAGTCTCGAACCAGCTTGTTCATCCCTGGAAGGAAGGGTACGGTCAAGCTACTTCTTTTCAGGACATGAGAATAAGGCCTTTCCACGCGTCATCCCTGGAAGGAAGGGTACGGTCGAGCTACTTCTTTTCAGGACATGAGAATAAGGTCTTTCCACGCTGAAAGCTTTCAAGTTGAAAGAAAGAGCCAAGCTCAGGCTTGCTTTTCAGGTGTCCCTAGAAGGTGGGAAAGAACTCCAGGGAAGTCAAGGCGCTAACTAGAGGCGCGAAGCGAGAAGATGCGCTACTTAGGGTAGGTCACTCCATAGGGAATTGAAACTCTAGAATCTAGACTATTACCGATTTGATTGAGGAGAATTCCTTTCTAGAAGAGTCAGGAGCAAGGCAAGTTTGTATTGAGTATATGGAGTGAACGTACTAAGCCTTGAGGTAGGATTTATATTAATATAAAAAGTCTACCACCACCATTTTCTCAGAGACTCCAGAAACAAAAACTAGATCAACAATTTTCACGATTCTTGGAAGTTTTCAAGAAACTGACCATTAACATCCCGTTTGTTGAGGCCCTGGAGCAGATGCCCAACGATGTGAAGTTCATGAATGATATACTCAATATGAAGAGAAATTTTGGACATTATGAGACTGTGACACTCAGTGAGGAGTGCAGTGCTTTCAATCAAAAGAAGCTTCCTTAGAAGCTTAAGGATCCTGGGAGCTTTACTATTCTATGTGCAATTAGAGAAAATTTCTATGGGAAGACTTTATGTGATTTGGGTGCCAATATTAACTTATGTCGTTGTCTATTTCTAAGAGGTTGCGATTTAGAGAGGTGGCCTCTACCATTATAACCCTTTAACTTGCTGATCGATTGATAACTTATCCTAGTGGATTATAGAGGATGTTCTAGTGAAGATGGATAAATTCATCTTTTTTGTTGATTACATTGCATTAGATATGGGGAAGATAAGGAGATGGCCATCATACTAGGCAGACCTTAGAAAATCACTGACCGTGCTATGATTGACGTGCAAAAGGTAGAGTTAGTAATGAGAGTGAATGATTAGAAGGTAACATTCAACGCGTTAAAATCTATGAAATTCCCTTCTGATTGTAACGAAGATTCATGTTGTAGGTTGGGTCTCATAGATCATTTGTTAAGCCATCAATTCCAAGAATGTTGTGAAGTTAAACCATATGAGTAGATTTTGATCGAGGATGAAATGGCAGATATTGAGGATGAATCTCCTCTATTGGTTAAAGAAACTCCAAAAATAGTTAAGGAGAGATTTGAGATACTTGATACAACGGAAAATTGTAAACCTCTTGTTTCTTCTATTGAGGAACCCACTAAACTTGAGTTGAAGGTGCTTCCCAAATATTTAAAGTATGCTTATTTTGGAGGTCATCTACATTTCCAGTTATCATATCCTCATATTTGACTAACACACAGGAGGAACAATTACTGAATGTTCTGAGGAGTTTTAAGAAAGTGTTTGGATGGAGCTTAGCAGACATAAAGGAGATTAGCTCTTCTAGATATATGTATAGGATCATGATAGAAGATAAGCTTAAACCTTGGGCAAATCCACAAAGGAGATTAAATCCTGTTATGAAAAATTTTGTAAAAAAGAATATTTTGAAGTTGTTGGATGCAAATATTATCTATTGCATTTCAGATAGTGCCTAGGTTAGTCGTATCCATTGTGTTTTAAGGAAAGGTGGAGTGGCTATATCAGTAAATGAACATAATGAATCCCACTAGACATATCGTTGGGCGGCATATATATATATATATATATATATATATATATCGATTATAGGAAACTAAACGTGGCCACCAGGAAGGATCATTTTCCTCAACCCTTCTTAGATTAGTTGTTAGTTAGGCGAGCTGGCCACCCATATTTCTGCTTTGTTGATGGGTATTCTAGGTATCATTAGATTCTTATTGCCTCTAAGGATAAGGATAAGACTACGTTCACAAGTCCTAAAAGGACATTTGATTTTAAAGAATTTTCTTTGGGTTATATAATGCAAATGCTACATTTCAACAGTATATGATTTTATTTTTTTATGACCTAATTGAGAAAGGTATAAAATTTTTCATGAATGACTTTTCAGTGTTTGACCCTTCGTTTGACTCTTGCTTGAATCATTTGACAAATGTGTTGAGATGCTGTGAAGAGACCAACCTTGTTCTCAATTGGGAGAAGTACTAATTCATGGTTTCTGAAGGAACTATGTTAGGTCACAAAATTTTTGAATGTGACGGAAGTGGACACAACAAAAATTCAAGTTATTGAAAAACTTCATCCACCTACTACTGTTAGTTATGAATTTAGAAAAAAATTAGTAATTCAGACTAGAAATAAGGTATAAGAATATTTTGTAATCAAGTCCAGGAATTATAATTTTCTATTCATTTCAAAAATTAATTGTAGTTTGAAAAATATTGGGGCGTCAGAAAAATAGAAGATATAATTTGAGAGAACTCTACCAGTAAAGGTAAACTAATACTGTAAGAAAATAAAAGCTCAGAATTGTAATAAAGCCTCTTTCTTTAAAATGATTCAAGTAAAGTCAATTTTTAATTAGAATTCCCCTCAAACTTCTCCTCACATTCACATATACTTTTTTTTTCTTTCTTCCTCTTTTTTTTTTTTTCTTTTCTTTCTTATTTTCAGGATTATTTTCAATCATTTCTTTTCTTTTTTTTTTCAGTGAGAATTACTATATATGGATCAACCTTTAATGATTTTAAACTTCACTAAACTCCTCTTAAAGTTAAAAACCCATCACATTTCTTTACCTTGATAATTTGTATTTTTTTTCAAAAAATGATTTTTTATAGAGTCTCAATTTTTAAAAGTATAGATCTAAGATCCTCAGTATTTCAAAAAGACAATTTCTTTTTTTTTTACTTTAAATAATATAATCATATCCCTATTCTCTTTTACTTAATATCTTAATTCTTAGAACTAACTTTTATCACAAAAAATTTACTTATGTCTACCACAACATCTATAGAATAAAAAAATACAGTTCTCTAAAAATAACACCACATACCCCATATTACTTTAAAAAGATATATTATTTGAATCTAGTTTCTTAAGGACAACTAAAATTACATTTTTCAAAAGTTCTTCTTCCTCCCTCAAACTTAAATTTTTCTTGACAAGTTAAAACATTAAAAATAGAAAATATAGAAGCATGAAGAAAATTTAAAAATGATTTTCTATAAAGGGTTTAACATGAAGTATACATGTATTAAAAATAGATATTTATTTAACATCAATTAACATTTATTAACAAAAAGAATTTGCTATCTAACAGTAGTAGAGCATCAATTAACATTTATTTAACAAAAAGAATTTGCTAAGTACAAGAGTTTTTTAAACATAACAAACATACATAACAATAGTAGTAGTAGTAGAACAATCAGTAGTGCAATAACACAAACAACAAACAGTGATAAATTTAAATCGAAACAAATCCACAACAACAATTACTACACCTAATAGTTTATAAAATCTAAAATCATAAATAAATACATCTAAATAAACAAAACAACAATACTAATCTTGTCCATCATCTCCATCTGTTTCATCATCAGTCTCTTCCTTATCTTGCTCCATATCCTTCGGATAAGTGAAAGGTGTATACTCAGGAAATGGGGAAACTGAACTGAAGTCCCCTCTCCAATCAAATTGTGATCTCTCATCATCTGCAACGTGGAATCATAAACACTACTTCCAAAATTGCTTTCCCTCTAAAAATATTCATCAAAATGCCTCATGTGCATTGTCTGATCATACATCTATCCTTGTATAGCAGCAAAGTCATCTTGCAACTCTTGCATTTGACCATATAAATCTTCTAAAGTGAATTTGGATTTAGCAAATGTAGGGGAAGTAGAAGCTCTAGAAGTGGAAGGAGCATATGAAGAACTAGCTCCAGAATGCTTCTCGTAAGCACTAACAATAGATCCACTGATAGACTTTAGAGGTTGTAATATTTCCTCCCATTTTTCATATCCTACTTTTGATTGCGTACATAAAGTAAAAATCAGGGCAGAGAAACCTAAATCTCCACTGGTTCCACCTCTAGAAGAGATATTCTTATATATTAAAGATCCAATATTTATAATCTTCATTTGTTCAATGCAAAAATTCAAGGATGGTCTCTCCTTGAAAACCTCACTAAGATGATTAGAATGAAGAAGTTGTGTAGAAATAAAGAGTTTCACGCCTTAGAGAGTTTGAGGCAGAGAATTTTACCTTATAATCATTCTTAACTTTCCAAACTCCTCTTTCGCCAGTAAAAAATGCAATCACATCATCCAACTGTGATTCAGTAGGCTCAAATGAAGAATAATCACAATTTAAAATATTAGGCAATTGGTACAGAACATTGATGCTCTCAGGTGTAAACTCCACTCTTCTTCCTCAAACATATTCCTGGTCATCAGAGTGTTCACGAAATTGGCGTAAAATTCTCAGACAATAGAGATTACTGTTACAACGGTGAAGTAACAAAAACTTTCCCAATATTGGGTTATAATTAAACTTTCCACAGCTCCTTCAAGATTGAAGAATGCTCTCTCTTGAATCAACTTTATATTAGCGAGAAGATCATTATATCTGTACTGAGCCTTTAAATTGACAAATTTCCAAGAATCAAACTCTAGTCTTCCTTTTCCTCTCTTAGTTTTAAGAGTCGTAATCTATAAAAATTCAAAAAAATTTCCACATAAATTTGAAATAATATTCTTAAGCTCTTAACAATATTTTTTTAAGATAAGAATCTTTCTACCATGGATTCATCACTAATTTCTTCCAAAATATCCAAAACTTCGGCACTTGAGCAATGTGAGAAGAATCTATGGTGAAAATAAAAAAATGTTTGCATTAAAGTGAAGCTCTTACCTTGAGGAGATCAAATCCAAAGTTTACAAGCCAAGAAATCGCCCTAAAAACCAAGATTTCAGAAGCCTTAGGAAAGCCCCTAACTCTATTTCGTGAAAACTAGAAGGAAGGAGGTGATGGTTTGGGCAAAAATGGGGTTTTTAACCCAGATTCGTCGGTTTAGTTGAACCGGTGCTTAGGCGCTAAGTTTTGTTGCCTAAGCGCCATGTTGTCGGGTTTCTAACACCTAGGCATCAGGTTTCGATGCTTAGGCGCCAGTGCCGAGATTTTGTTTTTTTCATTTTTTTTATCAAATTTTAACAACGAGCATTGCACACTAAGGCACTACGAATCCTAGTAAGCCAAATTCAACATTTTTAAACATCTCCTAACCTATAATTTTCACAAACACCAACAATCACTTATATTTAAATATAAATCCAATCTTTATACAAACACACATTATCTGAAATCACTCACAAAATACTAGGCACATAAACACTTAAAATACTAGAAAGCCTACAAGCACACATCAGAGCTAATACTCTATGGAACCAACAATTTACAAGCACGCATCAAAGTTACTACAAAAAATCCACTACATATTATCATCAATCTCACTATCCACTTCTCTAGTATCACCAAGCGATTGATGCACGTACAAGTTGTAGAAGGGATAGTTTCGGAATTCCTCAAAATCTTCCTTGATCCAACAATTCTTCTTGTACATTTGGACCTGTGCATCAGGGAGTAAAGCAACATGATCTGACTGTTGTTTTATCTGTCAGTCTAGATGATCGAGTTGATTAATGATGTTACTGATATGGATGTAAATCACTGATATCTCCTCTTTTATCTTCCCTACTTCCTCCAAGATACTTGCCAAACAATCTGCACGTCGAGGCCATGATGATGTGGAAGGGCGTGAAGATTGATCCATATAATGTGCCGCAAAAAGATCGATGTTGTCACACGCAAGAAGTACCTTTTCCCAACTTTCATAAGAGACCTGGGCTTGACCACAAACTAAGAAAATAAGCGCAGGGTGACCAATCTCAGTCATAGATCCATTTAGTGCAACCTCAAGGATGGATTTATAAATAAGTGCCCCCATATCAATAGGTCTTCCAGTCTGAATACAGTAATTGAGGATCACACTTTCTTTCATTACTTCCTTTATGTTCGTGGTGGGAAGCAATTTAGCATAAATGAAAAAAGTGTCAAGGCTTAGATGATGAATTTAACCTTGCAGCAGGTAAACTCACCTTGGAATCACTTTTCAATTTCCAACGTTTGTCGCTGTCCGCCAGGAATCTAAAGATCTCAGTCAAATTTTCTCTAGGCGGAGTGAAGTTAGTAAATTCATAAATTGGTATGTCATCCATCGAGAATAACTTGTTAATCCTTTAAGGAGTAAAAGGTACTAACTTACTTCAAACATAGGCCAATCCATGATTTAATCCATGAAAATTTGAATAGAATTCCTTCACAGCAGAGATAACGACAACGACAATGGTATAACAAAACACTTCCCATCGCCTCTGTGCAATAATTGCCTCTACCTGCCTTTCAGGCATGATGAATCCTTTCCGATCAAAATCTTTATGAGTTGAACTCATTAAATCATTGAAATCCATGAAATCTCAAGACTTCCTTCACTCTCAAAACCCTATAATTGATGGGAATGAAATGAAATGAAGGTTTTAGAGGTTTCTAATGGAGAAAACCATTAGATAAACTGAAAAACCGCACTAATCGGTGATTTTGTAACTGTGGCTCCGAGGCACTAGATTTGGGCGCTTAGACACCATGTTATCTGTGTGTTGACGCCTACGAGCTAGATCTCGGTGCCTAGGCACCAATGCACACTTGAACATCGGTTCGCCTTAGGCCCATATACATGTCCTAACCTCCTCTAGGTCATGAATTATAGCGTTTTAAGTAGTCACAACACATGTGCGACTCTCAAACACAAAATACAATCATGCAAATAAACACAATAAAATATAAATAAACTAAATTTAATCAAATCTAATAATTATCCTCCCACAAATTGCTTGGTTTAACGTCGTCAGCCCAATGTATCCACTACTTACTCAGGTTGAACCAACATTAATATTACATTAGATATAGGTCTACTTCGATCAAAGTAAGGTTTCAGCCTATGTCCATTTATTTTGAAAATTCTATAAAATTTCAGATCCTTGATATCTACAGTACCGTGCGGATAGACTTTCACCACAATGAATGACCCCATTTACTTAGACTTCAGTTTCCCAAGAAATAATTTAAGGAAAAAATTTTAGTCTAGAATTTTGTAGTAAACTTCTTGTCCAGGTTCTAAATCCTTTCTTAAAATCATGTGATCACGCCATTATTTCATCTTTTCTCTTCACATTTTCATAAGATTCATTTCTGATCTCCCCAAGCTCATTTAATTGCCAGTCGTTTCTCACCAGCATTTTTAAATTATAATTAAATTTTCTGATAGCCCAATAAGCTTTATGCTTTAATTCTACTGGTAAGTGACAAATCTTCCCAAATATGAGTTTATATGAGGTCATTCCTATACAAGATTTATATGTTGTCCTATAAGCCCATAATGTCTCATCCAGTCTATCAGACTAATCCACCTTATTAAAAATTACAACTTTCTCCAAATTTATTTTAATTTTATGGTTGGATAACTCTACCTGACCGTTATTTTGAGGATGATAAGCAGTGACAATTCTATGTTTAATATCGTATTTTCTTACTAATGTTTCAATC
Organism: Phalaenopsis equestris; assembly: GCF_001263595.1. NCBI lineage: Eukaryota > Viridiplantae > Streptophyta > Magnoliopsida > Asparagales > Orchidaceae > Phalaenopsis > Phalaenopsis equestris. Next base: position 253,230 of record NW_018164833.1, on the reverse strand, counting down.
TCCTATTCCTGAAATAAATTACCGCATTAGTAATTATTACTCTCGGCATCCCAAATATACTAAAAATATTTATCTTTAAAAATTTTGTGACGCTGCGAGCATCACAGCGAGGTAAAGCAAACACTTCTATCCACCTTGAAACATAGTCTATTGCAACTAATATATATATATATATATATATATTCGGAAGATGGTATAAATGGTCTCATAAAGTCCAAACCAAACATAAAAAATTTCAACCTCTAAAGTAAAATTGAGGAGCTTTCATTTCTTCTAGAAATATTGCCTACCCGCTAACATTGATCACATGTTTTTACATAAGTATTAACATCTCTAAATATTGTAGGCCAATAAAATCTAGATTGTAAAATTTTATATGCATTTCTATCAATCCTAAAATGTTCCTCAAAATCAGAATCATGTCATTTTTGAATAATTTGTTGAGTTTCTTCCATATGTACACATGTTTGAATAATTTGATCCTTACATTATTTATATAAATATGGGACATCCCAGAAGTAAGATATTGCATCATGCATAAATTGTTGTTGTTGTGGGTATGTCAAACCATAGGGTAATAAATTGGTTTGTTGGTGGGGTGAGTTGTATTTTTCTTTTTGTTGGGGGGAGGATCCATAGTTTTTTGTTTTTTGTTTTGTGTAAGTTGTATTGTAATGTATAGTTGAAACCTTCTGTCTGTCATTGCATTTTTTTTTTTTAGTGATAAATTTCCTACTGGTTTTTTTTTTAATCTCACACACATTATTATATTTATATATTAAAACACCTAAAATCACTTCCATTTTCTTCTTTGTTTTCTCCTTCTCTTTAAATATATTTTATCAAATCTCTAGTAATTGCTCATCTCCACTACTCCCATGCATCTTTAAGGATGCCTTAGCTGATGCAATTCATTTTACATCTCATTTCACAAAATTAATAATAATAAAAATAAATTATAATACATCAAAATCCCTTCTTCCTCCTAAGTCCAACAAAAGCTTCTCTAAAACTCTCTCGCGATTGACATTATGATTAGCGACGTGTCATGACTTACTCGTGCTATGTGAATTCGACGATGGGGAGAACAAATTATGTCATGGGAAACAAAAGGAAAATATAATAAATATGAACAAAAGATTGAGTACCTTTTTTGTATTCTTTACATAATTTTAGCTTATTTATTCATAATTATAAAAATTTAAGTGTGAGACCTATAAATAGATATGTTTTGTGTTTTTGAGTGAAATGTATGTAAATCTCCAAATTTTTCTTCCTAAAAAACAAAAGCCCTAACTCCCCAGACGCTCCCTTTCACTGCCCGCGTTTCCACCCCCAATCGAATCCTCACTCCCCCGAGTCGCGGCTTGCCCTCGCTCCCTCTAGTGATTCCTCCATCTCTTCGGACGCCGTCAGCAACCCCGCACCTCTCTCCCTCACTGCCGACGCTGACAGGCTTCACAGTTTCAATTTGTTTGGGTGAGATGAAACTAATTCAATATTCAGTTGATATTTATTTTTTCATTTTAAAACTCAATTATTTTTTGAATGTACTTGTATGCACATCAGCAAATAAAAACACAGTTTTGCCATGAATGGAGATACTAAATGCTAGATTTTTGGTCAGTTGATAGAATTAGTATGGGTTGGCTTGAAATTGTTTTCTGATTATTGTTTGCTAGATTGCTTTTTGTTATGTCAAAATTTTAGTATGAAATTGAAGTGGTAAATCCAACCATTAATTTATTGGCTTGCATATAAATTTGTGAGGTTTCATGTATGAATTCTCTGGTGTTATGATTTGAAGAGTATTGCAAGTGGTGCTCGATTCATTTTTTGTCTTTTTCAGAATTGTTTTATTTACTAATAAGTTTCCTACATTTAATAGAGAGGGTAGCGTATTTGTTTATATAGCACTGACACTTCTAAAAAATATTTCATATCTGTGTCAGACACATTTCGAACTTCGAGACTTATTTAACACGCCCAAACGCTTGTCCGACACTATAAAATATGCATCTGAATTATTTTTGGGCTTGAACACATCCTAGATACACCTCGACACCGCATCTGACAAGTGCTCAATACAATTTGGGGAAAAATCAGAGATGAGAAGTAGAAATTATAAATATACTTGTAGCCCTAATTATACATCATAGTTGATGCTACATCCCTTGTCAATGCTCTCTCTAATATTCATCAAAATCTAGGATAAAAGATGCATACAATATTTATCGAAGTCGAGCATTAATAGTTTTCTCTTTGTTTATTGAAGCTAAGCATCAAAGGTCCATCCTGCATTTGTCGAAGTCAAGCATTGCAGTTATCTTTTGTTCATCAAAGCTGAACCTATATCTGCTAAAGCGGAAGCGTTGAGCTTTTTTGTTGCAACCCGAACAGGAGTCAACCTGTTCATTGAAGGTGATCCAAATACCCTACAAACTTTGCAACGCTTGCACTGAAGCTTCTATTCGTCAAAGTGAAGTCAATCAAAACAATCATAGTTTTGTAAGCAATAATTTATAATTTTTTTACTTTTTAATGAGTTAATAGTTATAAATATTCACTTATTCTAATTCTAAAAGTTAAATTTTGACTTAATTAATTAATAAGTAGGTTTTAAATTTTATTTCTAAGATGGTCAATGGGAACTCCTAGAACTAGAGCCTAGGCTTTAAGGAGGAGAAGACAAGACCTCACAAAAATGAGGTCAACATGGGTATGTCAAACCATAGGGTAATAAAATGGTTTCTAGGTGGGGTGAGTTGTATTTTTTCTTTTTATTGGGGGGAGGATCCATAGTTTTTTGTTTTTGTTTTTTTTTTGTGAGTTGTATTGTAATGTGTAGTTGAAACCTTCTGTCTGCAATTGCATTTTTTTTATTTTTAGAGATAAATTCCCTATTGTTTTTTTTTTAATCTCACACACACTATTATATTTATATATTAAAACTCCTAAAATCACTTAAATCACTTCCATTTTCTTCTTTGTTTTCTCCTTCTCTTTAAATATATTTTATCAAATCTCTAGTAATTGCTCATCTCCACTACTCCCATGCATCTTTAAGGATGCCTTAGCTGAAGCATTTCATTTAACATCTCATTTCAAAAAAAATTAATAATAATAGAAAAAAATTATAATACATCAAAATCCCTTCTTCCTCCTCCCATCCCCATTAAGTCCAACAACAGCTTATGTAAAGTTCTCTTGCGATTTACATTATGATTAGTGACGTGTCATTACTTATTCGTGCTATGTGAATTCGACGATGGGGAGAACAAATTATGTCATGGGAAGCAAAAGGAAAATATAATAAATATGAACAAAAGATTGAGTACCTTTTTTGTATTCTTTACATAATTTTAGCTTTTTTATTCATAATTATAAAAATTTAAGTGTGAGACCTATAAATAGATATGTTTTGTGTTTTTGAGTGAAATGTATGTAAATCTCCAAATTTTTCTTCCTAAAAAACAAAAGCCCTAACTCCCCAGACGCTCCCTTTCACTGCCCGCGTTTCCACCCCCAATCGAATCCTCACTCTCCCGAGTCGCGGCTTGCCCTCGCTCCCTCTAGTGATTCCTCCATCTCTTCGGACGCCGTCAGCAACCCCGCACCTCTCTCCCTCACTGCCGACGCTGACAGGCTTCACAGTTTCAATTTGTTTGGGTGAGATGAAACTAATTCAATATTCAGTTGATATTTATTTTTTCATTTTAAAACTCAATTATTTTTTGAATGTACTTGTATGCACATCAGCAAATAAAAACACAGTTTTGCCATGAATGGAGATACTAAATGCTAGATTTTTGGTCAGTTGATAGAATTAGTATGGGTTGGCTTGAAATTGTTTTCTGATTATTGTTTGCTAGATTGCTTTTTGTTATGTCAAAATTTTAGTATGAAATTGAAGTGGTAAATCCAACCATTAATTTATTGGCTTGCATATAAATTTGTGAGGTTTCATGTATGAATTCTCTGGTGTTATGATTTGAAGAGTATTGCAAGTGGTGCTCGATTCATTTTTTGTCTTTTTCAGAATTGTTTTATTTACTAATAAGTTTCCTACATTTAATAGAGAGGGTAGCGTATTTGTTTATATAGCACTGACACTTCTAAAAAATATTTCATATCTGTGTCAGACACATTTTGAACTTCGAGACTTATTTAACATGCCCAGACGCTTGTCCGACACTATAAAATATGCATCTGAATTATTTTTGGGCTTGAACACATCCTAGATACACCTCGACACCGCATCTGACAAGTGCTCAATACAATTTGGGGAAAAATCAGAGATGAGAAGTAGAAATTATAAATATACTTATAGCCCTAATTATACATCATAGTTGATGCTACATCCCTTGTCAATACTCTCTCTAATATTCATCAAAATCTAGGATAAAAGATGCATACAATATTTATCGAAGTCGAGCATTAATAGTTTTCTCTTTGTTTATTGAAGCTAAGCATCAAAGGTCCATCCTGCATTTGTCGAAGTCAAGCATTGCAGTTATCTTTTGTTCATCAAAGCTGAACCTATATCTGCTAAAGCGGAAGCGTTGAGCTTTTTTGTTGCAACCCGATCAGGAGTCAACTTCCTTAACAGAAATCATTCATTAGCCGGTATGGATGGGGAGTTTCAACTCCCCTCTTGTCATTGTCGAATGAGGATAAAGCTGCAATTCTAGGGTAGGCGAGTTATCTTCGTCTGTTAGAGTGTGTGAGGGGATCCCTCTCATCTCACCAATAAATTCTCCTCTAGACTATGTTGAAATTATCGTTCAAATTGACAACACTTAGTCTCCAATCATATATATATATTTGGTGGTAGATGAGGAGAATTCACTATATCAAATAAGAGATTACAGGTGAAGAGTCATTTACACAAAATAGAAGAGGATTATATATATATATATATTTTTGAAAAAATCCCAAGAGAAAATATATTAATACGGAAAAGATACAGAAATGTTGTATGAGAGGGCCTAATTGAAAGCTCAACTCATATAATACAACACACAGAAAACTCAAATAAAGCAATAATACATCAAGACAAAAGATCAAAAAGTCATAAAAATGCACAAAAGTGCTAGGGACGTTTCACTTTAGTCCTCCCGCCTCGAGTTCTCGGAAGTGAGCCGGTTAACAAATTAGTAAGGCGAGTACAATTGCCCGTAGTAACCAAAATATCATCCATCAGATTCTTGAGCTCGAGTAGATCTCCATTCTTCTTCTTCCTCCTAGATGTGTAGACCCGTCATTCCTCATTCGAAGATTGACTCATCTGATGAGTAGATTCCAAAGGTGGTCAGACATGTGTAGGTCGTTGCGCATCATGATCCCCATGAGCCTGAGTAACATTAACATCTTTCTGAATCTGATAAGACGGTAGTGAAGCAGTAGAAATATTTCTACCTGTATTATCGGTGATAGGTTTTATGACAGGCGGAGTCTGAAGAATCTCTCTCGCCCCCATGATAGGAGGTTTCAAAGACTGAGAAGCTCTAACCGGGGAATGAATGGTTGTCATATTGCCTACGGGAATATTGACGTCTTCCGGGGTATCCTTTTGATGATCAATAGTGTCAAAAACTTGGTGCTAATTGGGATGTCTTCCGTGGTATCCTTCTGCAGGGCGCTTTGTTTATATATATATATATATAGTCAGTGTGTGTTCGCACACGCAGGTGTGTGTTTGTGTGTTCGCCCGCGCGGGTGTGTCTTACGTAGGTGTGTGGGGGTGTGTGTGTGCAGGTGCGTGGGTGTGTGTTTGGGTTGGTGTGGGTGTGTGTGTGCGTGCGTGCGTGCACGTTTGTATGTGTGGGTGTGTGTGTGCGTGTGTGCGTGCACGTTTGTATGGGTGTGTGTTTGGGTTGGTGTGGGTGTGTGTGTGTGTGCGTGCGTGCGTGCGTGCACGCTTGTATGTGTGCACGTTTGTATGTGTGTGTATGCCGAACCACTCGAATATTGAATTATTCTTAGTTGTTCTATTGATAACTTTCTTGGAAATTATTGATGCATTTACATTAAGATACCCCCGCCCCTGTCCACCCACCCATCCCCCAAAATACTTCAAATCCCAACATTTATTGTTCATCTATAAATTTTCCTAGATATATTTGTCCATTGGTTGATCTTGGTTGCATTATTCTACACTCTTTGTAAGATCTAGTTTAAGAATTCTTTCTTCAATGTGTTTCATCATTTTAATTTGCATTTTTTCATAACCTTTTATAATAATATAAATGTAGATGACAATTATAATTAGTATAGCATCACTTATTTGAATGGCTTTGAGTTGTTTATCAAGTCAAACAGCCTCATTCATTCGTTTGATCTTTTTAATAATGTTCCCAAATTTGGACAATAGGAAAATATCATCAGCTGTTTATTTGGATTGATGTGAATACCAGTCTCTACTAGGTTCTACCAAATGTTCACATTCACACTTTTTTTTTTGTAAGGGTGTTACATTTAGTATATTCTTTTTTATTCCATCCTGCCAAAAAAAAGGCTTGACATTTTGAGAAACTTAATCCAACTTTTTCCTCACTACCAATATATACTTAACAAAAATTCAATTTGATGTTGAATCCTTGCTTCTACATATTCCATGCATCTTTAATTAGCATGAAATACAGTTCAATCTGTATTTTCCCTTTTATTTTTTCATTATGTATTTGACCAACTTTTCAAGAGAACATTTAGATGTGGTATCATTGTTCACAAGAATGGCAGAAGTGTTCCTCATTTTGGAAGAATTATGAGGTCTTATCCGTTTACAAGTTGTAAACGAGAAATTTACATGTATATGAGAATTGTAGTTGCCAGGAGCATCAATGCACATCAACTGTTGCAGGGGGGTAGCTCTACTCATGGAGTAGTAATGTATATGGCAAGGCTGGAGTACATTGATGTTTATTGGCTAAACATTCACAATGTAATTGTTGATGATGTGGCATCGAACCATTGGAGGATACTCATTTTTCATGCTCCAGTTGCCAATGTTCAAGCGGTGCTCATGGGATGAGATGATAGACTAGTAAGGTTGTGGTGAGAACTTGTGTGGCATGAGATTTTTAGAATCTCAATTAGGAGGATGGTTATCCTGACAAATGTTATCATTTAAGTTGAAAGCTAATGTATGAGTGGTGGAACCATGCCCGAGCAGACCCTAACTCACTCCTACTTAGATTGCATTTGATCATAATAGTTTGATTAATTTTATAGTTTGGTAATGAACTTTTGAGATGAGTGTTGATTTGACACGGTGTCAGTTTGATGAGGGTGTAAAATATCAAGTGTTATAGCCATTGATCGAACAACTCATTTCAAAATATTATATTCAAGGGCAAATAAATACTTCCTGATATCTCTTCCTAGACCAAATAAAATTATAAGTCTTTTAATCTTTATAATAGCTAGTATAAGGAACAAACCTGTATAGCCATTGATCGAACAACTCATTTCAAAATATTTTATTCAAGGGCAAATAATACTTCCTGATATCTCTTCCTAAACCAAATAAAGTTATAAGTCTTTTAATCTTAATAATAGCTAGTATAAGGAACAAACCTAATGTTTTGAATAATCTGAGTTTTATGCTTCAAATAGACTTCAATCTTAATTCCAATTTCTTTTAATGAGTTTTTGGCTTTGCATGTTTTCCATAAGGAAATACTACTAGAATAGTTTTTCAAACTCTATCTATAGACTACATCGGATCCAAAACTATTGCAATGATGGTTTTCCAATCAATTATTGGCGCATTCTCAAAGCTAATTATATCCTCTTTATACTCTTTAGGACACTTTAAATCTTGAATCTTTTTCTCAATGTTATGAAATTAAGCATTAGATCCTTTTGATTCTATTTTCTATGAATATTTGAATATGAATATTCAAAACTAGTAAAAAAATTGACCCATTCCTCCTCTAGTGGCACGAATAACCTATTAAACATTAATTCCTAAACTATTCCAAGCAATTATATTCCTTTGAGTCACCTAAGCTATTTGGACCTTCACTATTGGCTCAACTTGCTTTAGTTCATGTAGCAATTGACGCACTTTTCATTATTTGTTGTGTTAGTTGGGCTGTTTGCTGTGAACACCTTGAGTAACTTATAACTTTCTCTTTTTTTATCAGCTGATGTAAGCAGAAACTTATAACCACCTTTAGATTTTCTTTAGAATTATATTTGGTTTGATCTCTATTGATGAAATATGTATAAATCTGGAAGCAATCTTCATTAGCTGATGGTTAGTGTTTTGTGCTGCATTTCCTAGTCCGCTAGCTCCATCTTCATGCATCTGAGATATATCATTGGGCACCAAGTTAATCACATCTGGGTGGTATTCAATGGAAAAATTATAGGTAACCAATTTAACGAAAATTCATTTTTTGCTTTGAGATATATTGGTTAAGATCCAAAGAATTTGGAGGGTGTGAAAAATCTAATAAGATCATTGTGCATTAGTTTTGGCTCACCACTTTCTCTAGAGGCTTTGGGATTTTTTTTCTGGCTATATGCATTAACAAAAAATAAGGAGGACATCTAGGTATTCCACCAAAAAGAGCTCAAATGGCCAGCCAACAGCAACACAACCAAGGGGGATGCAACTACTAAAGCACAAAACATTAGAGATTTCAACTCCACATTTCTTCTCAATATTAAAAGGTAAATTTCATTGATCAAAGTAAAAATTTAAAGTAATACATTATGTTATAAGAAAAAACAAGAAGAATTCAAAGCAAAGAGGTAGGGGGAGTGGGGCCAATCCAGTTTTGACTCCAATCAAAGAGTGGCGAACCCCATGTTCTAAATAAAGGAGAAAGAAAATAAATAATAATACTAAAATATTCCTATATGGAGGAAAAATCTAAAATTTAAAATTTAAAACTCAAATTTAAATCTTGCATATAATTTAAACTTTCTAATTATAAACTTTCCAATTGTAAACTTCTTTAATTTTTACTAATGGATGGATCTCCCTTAGCTGTTATCTTGATATTATGACGAGACTATCATGGCTTTTGCTCTCATCTTGAGTCTGGTCATGCTCTAGTAGTGTGGCCTTATTAACTCTCTACTCTGTGTTCTGCACAAGCAAGATTTATGCTAGATCCAATGTAAATCCATGTTAAATTTGGCTACCAAGTTGCCCTTTTATAAGCTCTGGGGTTATTATTATTATATTGTAATGAACCAAACTTGGATCAATCCTACAATGATTTCTTGACCAAAACCTCTTCTTTATGAGAGCATACCAAGGGCGGCCCAAATCTCGTTGAATTGCTCCTTTCCTTCTACTCAAGGTGCCTTCCTTTCTTGTTTTCTATTTTATAATCTTACTTTCTTTACCACGCTGCAGCTAAATTGGAATTGGTTGGAAAAGTCTAGTGAGAGCCAAACACCGGTATTTGCCATTTGGCGTAACCTGCAACTTTGGACCAACTCCCAGTTCCGTATTCATGCATCTGATATAGAGTATCGGTTGACATATTAATAACTCCCAGTTGGTATTCAACGGAAATTATGGCCAAGCAATCTAATCAGTCACTTTTGCTCTAGAGATTGAATTATCTTCTCTGTTAAGTTGTATATTCTCCGATCTGTTTTGTGTAATAAACTTTGCGCCCAATAGATATTTTCGCCATTGAGCTACAGCCAAGTAGGTAGACACCTGCTTTATCTTGGAATTAGGCTTTGTGCTGTAGATGGCCTCCGCTTTCCCTTCATGGCTTAGAATAGCTGCAATTTTGTACATACTAGTGTCTATTGCGAATGGCTTCTCAAAGATGGGCAGCATCCGTACTGGGGACTTCTGAGTGCATGTTTCAAGGCCCCAATGGCTACTTTAGCTCCCTTATTCCATTGGAAGGCGCCTTTCTGCAATAGTGATGTGAGGAGGCCATAATGTGTGCAAAATTTTTAATAAACTTCTAATAATTCCTCACCAACTAGAGCAAGCCAAATAACTAACTGATTTTCTTTGGTATAGTTCTACCTTTAATGGCCAAAATCCCTTTTTTTTTATATGGATTAATTTGTTCCCACTTTGAGATATAATAAGAACACATTTCTTAGGCTTGGCCTCCTCAATTATGGTTTTAAGATGGTGTTCATGATGTTCTGAAAGACAGAAGTTAAGCATTTGAAGGATTCGGTACATGAGCTTTCTTTGTTCCTCTGAACTCCACAGCATTTCCTTGCTAGGCAAATCTCATGAACAATGACTTGTTGAAAGTAGCTATATATTCTAATAGTTGCAACCTCTACACCCCTAAGACAATTTTTGGTCATTGAATAGATCTATTCGAACTTGTTCTTTTGCATTTTTGAATTTTCTCCAGCATGCTGTGAGAAGAAGAACCGTATTACCTTAAGTGCGTTATCCCCCATGAGTTATTTTCTCTACTTTTTTTGATGTTTAGTTGGTTTTGCATCATTCACCATCCCACCTTCCTCTAAAAAAATGTTTGTTCTCCACTGCAGGCAACAATGGTCATTCCACCCCCAGTTAGGCCAGCACCAGTGACCAAGTTCCTCAAGCCATATGTACTCCGGATGCATTTCTCCAATAAATATGTCAGTGCACAGGTTATCCACACCCCTACCGCCACCGTGGCTGCCTCTGCAAGCTCGCAGGAGAAGCTGCTTCAACCAAACATGGAGTCGACCAGGGACGTGGCAGCTGCAGCTAAGATCGGTAAGATCCTCGGGGAAAGACTTCTGTTCCGGAACATTCCAGCAGTCGCCATTTTCCTGAAGAGAGAACAGAAGTACCATGGCAAGGTTAAGGCTATCATTGATTCTGTGAGAGATGCTGGTGTGAAGCTGCTTTGAGATTCAGAATCCCCTTTCTTTTTAATTAGTTAAATTTGTGTAATTATACAATATATTTTTTTCTATTGTTGGAGAACTGTTTCAAGAACTTGAGTGATTCATTGGTCTCTTTTCTTAAAGCCTTCATGAGTATATTGATGATGCCTTGGAACTATAGAATTTTACCATGTTTCTGAGCCTACAAATTAACCTGAGTTCTGTAGCATTTGCAAAATTGAGCTCTGAGACAGATGACTGGCATTAATCAATGAGTTCCAATATTTATAATTATTTGCGCATCAACCCCTTTGAATAAAATGTTTTTTTAACATTTAAGTACTTGTAACAAGTTTGATTTGGTGGTTTAAGCTTTTCATTATTGCCTTTAAAGAAGAATTGGAAATGGTGGTTTGAGGTTCCATGCAAGATATCTAAAGTGGCATTATAGTTGCTAGTGCTCTTCCAAAATGAGAGACAGCTGACATTTCACCTATAGCAATTAGTCTTGGAAGGAGCAAAATTCACTGGCTTGTAAAGGAAAGTCTTTCTTTTTTTTTGTTAAGACAGACTCTTTTGTTGATGATAAAGATTTTCTATAGAAAATGTACCAAAGAAGTTGAGCTCTAATAGTGCATCAACTCATCTTCTAAAATTTGCCTCTGCAATTGTGCACATGTTTTTGACATAATGATTTGAATTTTCATGTATTGTATTATTATGACTCCTTTACTTCTAGCTTTATCTTCTCTCTTCCATGTGACATATTTATAGAAAATTTATGATAGGGATAATTATATACAAAACACTTGCAACATTGATATTAACAAATAAACATCCTATTTTTGTATGGTATTTTTAATGGCTAGTTTCAAGGAAAATTATGGACAGTATCATTCACTATGGAGCTCAATTTTGACCTCCATTGGGCTGGCCAAATCTTCCATTGATCAATTATTTGCTAACTAAGAAATTAATCACTCTTATTGTCCCTTCTAAATTTGCCATGATTTTGGAGTTACACAAAGGCTATATTACAAGTCTTTTAGCAAAGTAATATAGCCAACAAGGCTAATTATGCGTACATTTGCAGAGTCTTCCTTAATAAACTTTATTATAAACATGTATATTTATCCCTTGTGTTAATTGTTCAAACTATTTTAAAATATAAGCATATTTTTTGTATAAATTATGTAAAAACATTTTTATGTTTTTTGGTATTATTGTTATTTGTGACAAAAAAAGTAACATGATAAATAAATTTAGAAGAAAGTAAAAAATACAAGCAACAACAAATTGTTATATATCAAGCTCTTCAGCATCATGGTCATAGTGCCACATCACTATAATGACAACACCTCAATGTTGGATGAGAGGAGAAGGAGCCATCAACCCAAATGATTAGCTTCGTAGAGCCAACATACAAATATGCAGTGCCATCAATTTAGTGCCCCAATGCTATCTTTGCACCGCAATAACGCCAGGATTTGTAGAATATGAAGCCAACAATTTGAATTATGGTGTCTCGGTGTCAATCTCAAATGTTGAAACATCATGACATAGTGCCATAACACAATATTGTGACCCCACAATGGTACAACCTAGCTAGAGTAGAATATGCAGTGCCATCAATTTAGTGCCCCAATGCTAACTTTGTACCGCAATAACGCTAGGATTTGTAGAATAAGAAGCCAACAATTTGAATTATGGCGTCTCGGTGTCAATCTCAAATGCTGAAACATCATGACACAGTGTCATAACACAATATTGTGACCCCACAATGGTACAACATATCTAGAGCATTTTACATTTGAACTTCAATGGTTAAAATTGTTTGTGGTGTAATTAAGGTGACAGAAGATAAAAAAGAGGTTTGCACAGTATATGAGAGAGTGGACTTAGAGAGGGTTTAGAGAGCGACTGTGAGAAACGGAAAGCAAGTGGAGAGCTATGTCAACAGAGCAAGAAGAAGAGATCATTGGATAAATCAGTCTAAAGGGAAACTTTTGGTGCTTTTCCTTTTATGTTTTTGTAATTTATTTATGTATTTTCACTTTATAAACTATGTTTTTATCAATGTTAATTAACTAAGTCCAAACCTCTTTGGATTACTGAATATTTGTGGGTTTAAATGAATCTATTTTTGTGTTTTATGATTCATTGGATGTAAAGTTGGTGTGTTAACATTTAAACTTCATTTACTTTTAATTTAGCCAATTTGATAATAAAATTTTCTGTGAGGTAGACCTTTTGGTAGAAAATTAGTAGATAAGTAGTGTTAATGTTCAATTCTTTGATAGAATGAACATATTACTATTAGGGAATTACAATCACTATAGAAAAATTGATTCTTGTGTGCCTTTATAGGGTCTATGCAATTAAACTATAATATCAAACACTAATGATCCTTAAGTCTTGATGGAGATTAATAAGTAGTTTAGTCCTTCATTTTTAACTTCTATTTTAAAAATTACGTAGATTTTAAAAAATAAAAAATTCACTAATTTAAAAATATTTTCTATAATACTAAAATACAAACAGAATTCACTAATTTAAAAATATTTTCTATAATACTAAAAAACAAACAAATTTTAATACTAAAATACAAACAGAATTTTTTTTTTGCAGTTTTAATACTTTACATGCATCTTGCAATAGTTGGATAAATAATCATTAAGAGAATAATATGTAGGTATAGGATGCACCCGGATGCTCTTTCATGTATAGCCAAATTATTCTTTTGGCAGTGCAATCAGGAAAGAGCATTAGGATCTAGCTATTTCTTTTGGCAGTGCATCCTATACCTACATATTATTCTCTTAATGATTATTTACCCAAAAAAATCTTTTCTATTAAAAACCAAGAACATGAGCTAACTATTTTAAGTGAGCTTCCTCTATTAAATTTTGTATTTTTGATAAACTTCTTGATGTCAAAGGTAGATTTGACCTAGTAATTATATCTATTAACAAATCTATATTTTGATATTCTTATGCATTAACTATTCCACATACAAATAGTGAGATTGATTACAAATCTCTCTTTGTGAGTTTTAAGTTCCCCATTCAAATTATAATAAGAGAATCAAAATTTGTAATAGAATGAAATTTTGGCATGCGGATTAGAGGAGAAATGAGTGGATAATGAGTGGGAGTTACTAAGGAATTGATTTCTATTAATGATTGAGTGAATGAGGGAAAGTCTTAAGGAAATTATTTTCGAGAATTAAATCGGAGCCATCGTCAGGGAGTGACACCATAATTTCAATATTTTAAGAAGGGCTGATTGGATAACAAAATATTGATAAGTTCAATTTTCATTGATAATTCTAAGACCATTAAAGGTTCCAAGTAGTTGTTTTTTTAGTATTTATAGGAATATGATCGGGAATCATAAATTTTTTACAGATAGTGATATCGCTACCGGTGTCACATAAAGCGTGTATTGGAATAAATTTATATGTAGGAATATATAATTTGATAGTAATGTAGCTATGAGAGCACATTACGTAAATGTTATAGTATATTGTTAGAGAAAATCCATATCTATTAAGATACGATTTGAATTTTTTGTCATCTATTAAAGATAAATGTTGGAAATCAATCCTTTGTTCATTGATATCCCAAAATCCAAAGAGTAAATTAACTTGATGAGTACATGATTATTTTCATCCAAGGTAGTCTTGATATATGTATGAAGTCTTTTTTAGTACCTGAAAATTTATCGATACTAAGTTTTGATCCATATGTGATCTATGAGATCTTGTGTCTAATAAGATCGTACATTTTTTTCGCCATTATTACTACTATTATTATTGAAGTTGTATCAAACCCTTGCTAAAGAAGTTAATCTCAATAAACAAGGTAATTCTCACTAACAAAAATTAACAAATTAGTTTGCCTTCAATATCCTGTTAATCTCATGTTTTTTAGTATGTTATTTGTAGAAACATAAACTATGAGTTCTAATTTTTTTCACATAAATTTACATAGTGAGATTTTCCATTTTGGTTAAAATTTTAGGCCCTAAAATATTTACAATAAGATGTTTTACCTAACTAGAAGTGATAAAATTTAATGTCTATGAATATTTCTTTTAAGGTTTTTCTCTTTTTTTGCCCAGATCTCTAGGGCTATCAAAATAGTCCGTCGCTTGTGAACATGTTGTATTCGGATAATGATTCATTAGATAAGCAAGCGAGCTGAAAATAAACAATTCTTTGAATTTGATTTACAAATTAACTTTTATTCATTTGTGCTCGGTTGATTTTGCTGAAAGTAATTAAATAATTTAATAAATAATAATTATTGTTGTTTCGTGCTAAAAAAAATTTGAGGTTGGAATAATCTTATACTTTAACTCAGTATAATTTTCCAATACACATAGTAAGAGATATAATAAACAACCAAATTACGTGACAAAATCCTAAAAAGTGAAAAATCATGAAGTCAACCCCAATCAATATAATCTACTAGAAAACTAAAAGTATAAACATTCACTCTTCTCTTGTATTGGGGAAGATGTGATTAATCAAATTGATGATCACAACTTTATAATACTAGTTAGGCTATACCAGTCATCATAGCCTATAAGTATTGTAGTTGGTGGCTAGAACAGAAGTAATTAGTTGTAAAAGTTGTAGTTTGTTATTATAATGGCCGTAGTTGATTAAATCATAAATAGTAGTAGGTGGCTACAATAATAAATTAATTTTATTTTCTTAAATCATTCGAGTTAAATTGGAGCCCAACTAGAGTTGAAACGAACAAACAAATTCAATTCGAGTCAAACATTAATATATTGTTCACATTTCCATTACAAGACTATTTTGACAAAAAGAAAAAAAAAATAACATGCCAAGACATCAAACAATGTATTAAAATTTTATAATAATAATAATAAAAGAAAAGTACCCATTATCAACATTTAAACACATGACTCAATAATCTATTATAACATATTAAACAATATATTATTCAAAAAAAAAAAGGAATAAATTACTATAAGCCAACATTCCACCTTCCATAATGGCCAGATAATGCCTGCATCTCACAACATATTGGTGGAGGGTAAAAATTAGCATTTACTGAAGATGTGAAAAGAATATTCTACATACAAAAGTTCCTCTGTGCTGAAACGACCAATTCTAATCTCATAGCTGAGCTTGTAATTAATGAGACCCCACATGCATGCATTCAATACAACCTCCTCCTCCTATTACTTGCTGGAGAAGATCTTGGGAAGCATGAGCATGTGTCCCAACATAAATGTGTTGGACACCATATATTATTTCTCCTCCAACTAATTTACCTACCACACTCTCACTCTTTCTCCAACAAAAAGATTAAAATATAAATGATTCATATAATTTTATGTATCTCACACAAAGTCTAACATTTGCATATATAACATATACAAATGTTTACCTACCACACTCTCACTCTTTCTCCAACAAAAAAAAATGAAAATATAAGTCTAACATTTGCATATATAACATATATAAATGTGCATTTGACTTTAGGAAGATTAATAAAGTGATATGTTTGATGTGATGTTAAATATTTGAGTGTTAAGAGTAAACGTTAAAGTATACATGTTAGATGTATAAATACGTAGGATTTAGGTGATAGACATGTCACCCAATTCATATGTATTTATATTTCTAACTCCTAAACTTACTTTTTGTGTTCATACTATCTAATAGCATATCACATAAAAAGTGCTATTATTTTATCTTTAAAAAGGTGAAATACACTTTTTCATGTATAGTTAAAGTGACAAATGTGTAAAAATTTTAGTTTAGGTGTTAAATATTTAAATACATAAGAATTGAATGGTATGTGTAAATAAAAAAAGAAAACTTACCTAGAGATTTTATGAGAAAGTTATTACATGCAAAGAAAGATTATTTACATCAACTTGAATATCTAGACTAATTCTAGCCTTAATCTAATTCCTATGTATTAACATGTCAACCAACTAAATATTAATTTTTTGAATAAAGACCTATGTCGAAAATGTAGGAATCGGGTGTTCAATACATAAAAATTGAAGTTTAGGTGGTTTATATATTAAGACATAGGAATTGGGTGGTACATATTTAAAGACCCCAAAATTAAATAATTTAGCAATACAATATATTAAAGTCATTTTCTTAAATTTTTATTAGATATTTAGATGAATGTGAAAAAAAATGAAAGGTTTTACTTGAGTTTCATGCTCAAAGGGAGCCCTGTAAACCGCTTGAAAAGTTATAAATTTAAGATAACTGAGAAGGTGCAAGTTTATATAATTCAAAGATATGATCACTTGAAATATTTAAAAAAGGTTTTTTAATTTTTTTTTTTGAAGTTTTAAATGATTCAGAGTTTTTGTATGCTTATGAGTTGAAGTGTTTTAAATGTTTAAGATTTTAAAATTTTTAAATTGTTTTGAAAGTTTTAAAAAATTTTTAAGTTTTAAGAATTTCTTAAGTTTTAAGAATTTTGAAAGTTTAAGTTATTCTAATAGGTTCTAAAGTATTTTGAATCTCAAGTATTAAATGATTTAAGTAGTTTTAAAAGGTTTCAATGTATTTTAATTTCTTATGTTTCTAAATGTTTTAAGTTATTTTAAAAGATTTTAATGTACTTTCAATTTTTATGAGTTTAAAAGTTTTAAGTTATTTTGATTATTTTAAAGTATTTAGAATTTTTATGTGTTTAGAAGCTTTAAGTTATTTTGATGGTTTCAAAGTATTTTGAATTTTTAAGTGTTTGTAAGTATTAAGTTATTTTGATGGTTTTAATGTGTTTTGAATTTCAAGTGTTTAGAAGTTCTTAAGTTGTTTTCAAGGTTTTATTGCATGTCCAATTTTTAAGTGATTAAAAGTTTAAAGTTGTTTTGAAGATCTTAAAGTATTTTGAAATTTTCTTTTGTTTAAAAGATTTAAGTTTTTTTAAAAGGTTTTAAAGTATTTAGAAATTTTAAGTTTTTAAAAGATTTAAGTTTCTAAAAGATTTAAGTGTTTTAAATATTTAAGTGTTTAAGAGTTTTAAATCGTCTTGAAGGTTTTAATGTATTTTAAATTTTTAGGTGTTTTGAACTTTTCAGTTCCTAAAAGTTTTATGTTATTTTAAAAAGTTAGTTTTAAGGTGTTCTAAAATTTAAAGTGTTTCAAATGTTTTAAGTAGTTTTAAAACATTTTAAAGTAATTTTAGGAGTTAAAATGTTTTAAAAGTTTAAAAAGTTCAAGTTACCTTAAAAAAAAATTAAAAGGCTTTAAAATTTATAGGTTTAAAATTTCAAAATATTTAAAATGTTTTGAATTAAAATTTTAATTGGAATTTGCAAGAAATTTAGGATTAAGTTATTTAAATTTATATCTTAACCATATGAGCTTGCAACTGACAAATCCTAAGAACAAAAATATAACATATATTCATATTACACTGGATATACCCACAAGTTCTTTTTTTTAATTTAATCACATAATTAACATATGGAGATTACACATGATGAACTCTACATATGGAGGAAATTACGCATAGAGAAAATAACACATGAAGATGTCTACACATGCATGGAGACTGCACATGAAGCAAACTATACATGGAGAAGTACATACATAGAGTAAATTATACATGAAACATACTAAACATGGAGAAGTGCATGCATGGAGTAAAATATACATGGAGTAAACTACATATGAAGTATAATATATATGGAGGAAATTGCATATGAAACTACACATGATTCTTTCAAACTCATGAATTTAATACATGAAGAAAACATATGAAACCTACACATGGAAGAATACTATGTGTGGATGGAGTCAACACATAGTGGATCTACATAGTAAAGATTTCACATGAATGAAGAAAGCACACATAGAAAATTTTCTTAATGATGGCTGCACATAGATGGAGAAATACATACATCCATATAAAGAAGACTACACATAGATGGATGGAAAAATACACATGAGAAGTAACTTCACTTCACATAAACAATATATATAAGAGATAACATTACTTAAATAAACAATATGTGCAAACTAACTTCACATAAGGAAATCATTTAAAAAAAATGAACCTCACATAAACAATGTTCTCATGAGATAATCTTCACATAAGCAAACCACATAAAAAATATGCATAAAGAAAGAAGGAAAATGTAGCAGTGTTGCGTTTCAACCATGAGAATGGGAAGAAAAAGAGGAAGAGATGGAAAGGGATTTGCTCGGCTAATAGAATAAGAGGAGGAATATAGTAATGATGAGAATAAGAGAAGAACAATGTAGGGATTAGATTAAGAGAAGAAAAAGAGTGTAGTGGTGATAAGAAAAGAAGAAGAAAAGTTTGTGACATACAGTGGAGAAGCCAAAGAATGTCGGAGAAGAAGACTGGACGAGAGTCAAAGTGCCAAACTGGAAGACCAAACAAAAAGAAGAGGTTGTTGAATCCCTTCAGTGTAGAGGTGGGGGGGTTCTTTTAAGGGGTAAAGAAGGTGTCCACATATGGCAGGAGCAGTTGAAGCTTCAAAATGAGCAGGCAGAGGAGGAAAAATGGCGGGGTAGCTACGTCACCAAGTGGCATAATTACACTGACCTCTCTAAAAGGGTGGCATAATTATGCTCTATAATCACTTTAGACATGCACATAGGTGTCATTTGGGATGACGCCATGGTCTTGTCTGATGTATCGACACCACTATTGGTGTAACTACGCTTGAGGTATCGTAACTACACCAAAAAGTGGCAAAGCTAAGTTGATGTTACTTTTGGAATCCTATGTTAATGATCTCCTTTCAAGCACAAAAACATTTGTTTGCATGAATACCTACCCAAAGAATGATGGAGGAAAGCTTTTTGCAAGAAAAGATTGACCAAAATTTAGGTCAACAATACTGATATTGTCTAAAAAAAATTTGAAATAGGCTCTCTCTAGTCGACCTAGCTAGGCCAACTCTTATCAGTCTGACAAGTTACATTCAAGTTGTCTAGCTGCGTTCAACCTAGCCAGCTCTATTTGGTCTAGCCAGTTCTATTTAGCTCTTTGGGCATGAACAATAGCTTCAATCAACCTGGTTGATCAGCTCAAGTTGGCCTAACCAACTCTGTTCGACCTTGCCACCAGCTCTATTCAGCCCAACCACCAACTCCATTCGACCCCACCACTAGCTCCGGTCAACCCGTCTAACCCTGTTTAGGTTGACCAACGCTGGTCGGTTGGGGCACCAACTTCATTTAGCCCTGCCAACTCTAGTTGACTCGGCCAGCTCCGTTCAGCTCGACCATCTCCGTTCAGCCTGGCCACGCTTTCTTTGTCCTAGGTAACTCTAGTTAGCCTGACTAGCTCCATTTGGCCATCTCCATCCGACTGCACATGAATGGGGGTATAATTGTCATTTTATAAGGATTTTCCTTCCATAAATTGAGGAAGCATCCAATCAAAGAAGAAAATAAATTTTTTCATTCATTCTCTCTTGTTTGTCTTTTTATATTCTCTATCCTTATTTATGCACTATTCATTTGATGGGATTCACAAATAATCTCAAATTCAACATCCTAAAAAGTAGGACGAGCATTACTCATGTCACCAATAAAAAGAGGAGCAATACAAGGAGAAGATTTGAGCCATAGACAAGAGACTAGCAACATACACTACATTAGAGAACATGCCCAATAGAATAATTAAACTCATCCATTCAGCTCGACCACCAGCTCTAGTCAGTTAGGCAAACCAGCTCCATTCAACCCAACCACCAGTTCCATTCAGCCAGCAAAACATCTCCATTCGGCCTGACAAACCAGCTCTATTCTGCTTGACGAGCTCCATTAAGCTCAACCAGCTCGATTTGGCCATGTCGCTAGCTCTGTTCAGCCCGACCATATCCAGTCGACCTGACCACCAACTCTATTCGGATCAATCTTCTTTAGTGGGCTTGACATACCGGCTCTAGTGGACCCGACCAACTCCATTCGACCCGGCCAATTCCATTCGGCTTGGCCACTAGCTCCATTGGGCTTGCCCAACTCCATTTGGCCCAAGCGGCTCCAATCAGCTTAGGCAGCTCCAACTGACCAGACCATCAACTCCAATCGGCCCAGCAACCAATTCCATTTGGCCCGCCACCTCCAGACGGCGCAATCAACTCCGGCTAATCATCTCCAGTTGACTACATAGGACTAGGGCTATATTTGTCATTTTTCAAGGATTCTACTCCTATAAATGGAGGATCCAATCAGGGAAAAGCATCACTTTTAGTGTTCATTCTCTCTCTCTCTCTTTCTCTTTATTTCTCTCATTATTTAAGCTCAATTTTTTGTTGTGATTCACAAAGAATAAATTTAACAACTATATATTTCTTTTATTTTATACTAATAATTTCAAATGTATACAAAAGCAATTTATATAAAAGTATTTTTTTATAGATAAACATTTTTATGTTGTTAATGAAGTGATGTTGCTGCCCTTTTGTAGTACAGTTAAAGTGATGCTTGTGCTCTGCACGCTCATAAAGGCAACATTTCTACTATGTGATAAATTTTATTTAAAAGTTTTTAATATGTACATAAATTTGCACGCATGTGAAGAGTACTAAGAGCATTTTAAATGTTAGTGCATGGCTTTATGTATGCATGTAATGAAGTGAGTCCATAATGCAATATTAACACTAGTAATGATTGTTTGCAAAAAATATTTTTGAAATATAAAGATGTGATTTGGTTATGAAATTGGAAGCTATTTTCTTCATCACATGTCATTATGTTAGTTCAGCATAGATGAGGATTGATCATACATGGAAACCTTATTATGATGGAAACGTCTCCCTCCAAACATGTGACATAGTTTCACTTTATATGTAATCACCTTCTTAAAGTAATGCATCATAAGCTCACTTGCATCATAATAATTACAAAATAAAGAACAATATTTTGACCTATTTTGAGCCAGAATCATTTTCTTCAAGTCTTGCATCAAATTAAATCTCATCTGCATAGTAGTTATATATCATATCATCTAGGCCAACACAAAAATTGTGCTAACACACTACAAGATAATGATTAGTAACGTCAACAACTGCGTTGGACAAGTTTTGACACAAATATTTGTGTCAGATTTTCATCTGATTTGTGGTGATCCTTATTAAGGGCGATATTTGGGTCGTCGTTTACTGACAAACATTTAGCTTGAAATTAGTGTCAATATTATCCCTCATTATCTTTGTCACTTAATATAAGCGTTGAAGGATGTCTCAAAATCTATGACATGGAATTTTTCCGTTGTCACCAAATTATTGATTTTTAAGAGTAATGTGATTGAACCCACCGTGCTTTCTCTTTATTGGTTAAAGCCACATAGCATCAACTTGTTGGTTGTTAGCTTACAAGCATCAATGTCCAAAAAGCAAGTGTCCTCAAATTCTTAATGTCGATTGAAGCGTCAGGATCAATAAGCACCATTGAAAGTGTGGTGTTGTCGATGTTAACTGAGATGTACAATGGGCAGTTGTGGTTGGTTGTTCCCAACAGCAGATCCTGATCGTAGAAGGTGACCTTGGTTCGTCCTTCCAATGAATAAGCCTCGTCTGAGGAAGTACTAGCAAGTTGAGTTAAGCGAATCTCGGGATCCAAGAGAGATTTTACCAATGCTTCCCTCATCTCCTTGGAGAGGATCAGGGCATCCTAAATGCTCAATATTTTTGGTAGTTTCCTTAAATGTGCTAGGGCATTGTAGTCCACATTGTTGTGAGAGTTCTCGACATTATCTTGAATTGGTCTCTCTTGTGCAGGTTGAATTGCTTCTTCAGCACGACCAAGTGTTTTCCTTTTCTTTAGGAGTTGTTCCTAAAGATAGATCTTTCCCTCTCCACATGTTTACTTCAGTTTTTTCTTCTTGATTTTGTGTCTAAAATGGAGCTTCTTCTGAGGGTATTTCATCTGACTCTTTTGTCTATGAGTTCGATGACTCCAACCCTATGGAAATTGATCCTCCTAACTAATAAATAATAACAATTTTCAATGTCATTGTTGTTACAACCATTATTATTATTATTGTGATTTTCATCAAACCGATCGAGATAGTGTACGATTCAAGAATTATCTATGAAATCAAAATTGGATTGGGTTTTTTAGTAGGTGTCGTCAACAAAAACAAACAAAACGTAACTAAAATCAAAATCCTTGGCATTAATCATCCCCAGAGGGATAAAAAAAATCATACAAAGTCAACGGATCGAGGGATTTTTCCCCCAAATCTGAGACAACCAATCTAGGAGAATTAGTAGGAGTAGAAGGAATAACAACTCCTATGCTACGAGGGTCTCTGATTCCTTCAGCTTCACTTTCTCTTTTCTTTTTCTTTTCTTTCCTTGGAAGTGGTGGCTTTGAAGTCGATGCTGAGGCTAGAGTGGTTTGCATCTTGTTAAGGATCTTCTTGAAATAAGTGGCCCATGACACATCCCACCCGCCTTTATCTTTGTAAGAGTTGGCAGAAACAAATTCATCAGCTGAGATTACATTAATCCAACCCATTTTGGGCTCTTTCAAGTGTTCCTTCAGGATGAGTATGTTCCATGCCTTCAATTTATATTCTAACCAGTCCTTGAAGATAAAGCAACCTTCAATCTTGTACACAAGCATCCTGTGGTAGGCACAATAGTTGGACTGATCTTTCATATCAACATCACCTCGCATCTTGGCTCTAGATAGCTTAAATTCTGGTATCTTTAGTAGTTACGAAATATCTTGGCCACGACCTCTATTTTGAACGGATACTCTTTATTCATATGTCTAGCTATTGATTTCTTTTATATCCTCTACTGAGTTGATTATTGAATTTATAGCTGCAAGAATTGTTGTGGTTGTAATGTGTTGGCATTCTGTCACCGTATTTTCAATTTTGGTTACACCTACATTGGTGGTTTTCTCTTTTCCACTATCGAGAAATTTGTTGATTTCTTCTCAAATATCTTGATCAGGATTGGTTTTGCTATCATTTCTGTCATACTCAACTATTTTGTCCCTTTCTGGAGACTGGTAGCTTTGCTGAGAAACATTCCCAAAGTCTTTATCGTGAATCCTATGAGCATGGATGCCACCAGTCCATGACTGCTCTTGAGCACGATCTCAATAGCATGTTTTTCGTGAAGCCGTGGTTCCCACTTCTTGCTGAGGTTTCTCCATCGAAGGTTGTAGTCCACGATCATCTCCCATGGCTTCTATTTCTCTACTACCAAATCACCAACTGTAATATGGTATTGGGCTCCGATGAAGCTTTGGATGAAGAGATTCTACAATTCGACAAAATTCTTGATAGACCTGTTAGGAAGTTCGGAGTACCAGTCAAAAGCGACACTTGTAAGTCTGTTGACAAACTAACAAACAAGAGAGTTTCACTACCCCTTGCATTGCAACAAATTGCTCGAAAGTGTGCATCATGCTGGCTATTGTATTTGGTCCCATCAAGCACCTTGAAGTGTGGAGGCACAAAGCCATGAGGATATTGGACTAAATCAAATTCCTCCGGGTAGGGTCTACCCCTCAAAAAAATTGATTTGCCCCTTACCTGAGCAATCATTTCCTTGACTTTTTGCTTGACTAGTTAAGTAGTATCTTTTTTGGAGATCCCACTCTAGACGGGATCCTTTTTCTTTAGATTTTATTCTTCGACTTCAGCTTATTCTCTTCTGAGAATGTGGACTACCTCTGGTCGAGTGGTTTCAGCGGTTGCTGCTTATGTCAATTGCAACAAGCCATGCATGGCCGTCAAAGTAGTCATCATCTCTTTGACTTTCTTCTTGAGACAGAATCCTTTTCAATGAGGGGAACTCCTTGTCAGGCTTCATGTTGAATTCAGCCAACGACTTTATAACCTCTACAACAATTTTCTTGGCTGCAGGGTGAGGTACATTGTCAAGCATGACCTCAATTTTGTTGAATTCCCGAACATAATTAGCAACCCATGGTAGCAGACCGCTTTGTCAGTTAGCAAGTTCAGACCTTTGGCAAATGAAAAGACCAGTCTTGAGAAATCCACTACTGCAATTCTGTGATTTTGGAAAGATATCGTATGTTAGCCCGACCTGTCTTTAGGGTTTCATTTTGTATGTTTTCTCTTTTTCATTGACCTGATATGTAAACTGGGAGTTTTTTTTGTTTATGTTTTGTCAAGTTTTAATTGAATTTCATTTTGTCAAATTTTTGTTTCATTTCATTTTGTTTTGTCATCATTGTTTTACCATTTTTGTTTTATCATTTTTCAAGATTCAAGATTCTAAAACTCTTTCATCATGAACGATTATGAGATCAGGGAAATGTCGGTCATGCTTGACCAAAGAGTGAAATGGGCAAGACAAACCAACAAAGGTAGGGTAATCTAGCCTGTACGGGGCATAAGCTTATCACCCAAGCATGAGGACAAGTTCAACAACCAGAGATGGGGTGAAGAGAAGTCCTCAGTGGAGTCGCCAACTCTCTCTTGATGGCCTCCCTCATCGGTCATGTTCGATTGTTGTCATGTTGTTTTTGGAGTCGCTAGTCTATCTACCATTATATTGATCTGAAGAGAGAAAAAAACAAAGGGCTAAGGTATACAATGATGGAGAAAAATAAAAGAAACATGTGGGGATTCTTTTGTGAGGTAAACTTTGCATAGATAGCTCCAAAGTGTATGTCTGAGGTAAGATTGGTCTAGAACACTTCGGGGGCATACTCACGAAGAATAGCTGACAAAATCAAACCCACAACCAGGGATTTAGGTCATTGTAAACCCCTATAATTAACTACATCTTAAGCAACTAGGGGTTGCTTAAAAAAACTTCTGATTAAGTTTGTAACTTATCCTTAGAAAAATTTAGTGTCATTGTTTTCAAGAAAGGATTTTCAAGATCCTGTCCTAAGGGTAGTGGATGCTTAAAGACTCAAAAGTGTCTTATCAAGACTCAGAACTATCCTATGGTTTTGTGTTGTTATCAATGATTTAGTTGAAATTCATCCTCTGCTCCGAGTTTTGTATATCTATCTCTACAAAATAGATTTAACACACCCTAAGAACATGTAAAGTAAATCTAGAGTGATGTTTGTCTTTTGTCTTCAGCAGCCCTGCAAAATCAGGTCAGCATAAAATATTTTTAATTTGATTGGTTGGTTGTTTTTTTTATTTAGGACAACCCAGTCAAGATGCCCATGATTTTCTGTCCTTCTGGGTCTAGTCGAAAGATTCCTATCAGCAACCATGTGTTACATCATTCAAGAGATCTTTGTATACTCGGATAGCAAGGATCAAGTTGCGTTCGATGATCTTTGTTCATTAAAGTTGCATATAATTTTTAATACCTTTTTTCGGATTTTAGGGGGTGAAAATTTTAGGCTACTTATGACTTATTAACCCATTAGATTTTTTATTATTTTTGTGTGTTTTATTTTTTATGTTTGGAATGACCTAGTCAAGATCTCATGGTTTCATAGTCCTAGGGTCACTGAGTTTGCATTTTGATTAATCACAAGTGAATGGAAGATATTATTTTAGTAGCCATGAGTGCTTCCTACAAAATACATTCTCAAACCAAGTTAAATTTTGTGGTTAAAGTTTATGTTTTAATGTCTTTTAGGGTGGATTTTATGTCATGTCTTTTTGGTTCCTTGGCCCAACTAGTCCCCAACTGAGGCTAACCGTTCTTTTGTTCTCGAATGAGAAGTCAAAAACTCCCTAACCTCAAGCCACCTAGGTCTGAGCTAAGTTCAAATTAGCCCAAGTTAGTTCAGACGGATCTGGAGTGAATTTCTAGTCAATCTGAGTTAGCTCGGGTTCACCTTGGGTCGACTTCAATTTGGTTTAATTCTAAGTTAGGTTAGGTCAAGATCAAATCCAAGTTAAACAAGAGCTAGATCAAATTTTATTGGGGCTCGGACTTGACCTCAATTAGTTTGGGTCCAATTGAGGGTCTACTTAGGTTAGGTCTAAGTTAGGTTAAACCTAAACCAAGTCCAAGCTCAATTTGGACTAAACCTGGGTCATTAGGAGTGGTTTCATGGTTAGAGGGATAATCATGTTGTTAATCCCTTAAGAGCCCCTACTAGGTTAGGCCCTTAAGGTCGGTTTAGTGTTTTAAATTAAATTTAGGGGATAAATTGGGCCAAAATATAAAATATCCCCTAAATTTCTTAAATATCATTTTTAGATTCTTAGAGATGAAAATTGTTATGATAGGATTAATTTCACTGCCCTAAATTTTCTTGTTAATTTCTATTTTAATTTTCATTTTTCTGATTTTCATTTCAATTTTTGAAATTATTTTTCAAGATAATTACATTTTTGGTAAAAAATTTGTCATTTTAAGGTTAAGGAGCCCCTTTAGCTTTGAAACAAATCAAAGGATATTCCCAAAGGTAGAGGGAAATTTCCCTCAAAATTATGGGTTTTTCTTCCTTATAATTAATTTTTAATGATCAATATACTCTCTAAAGTATTTAATTAATTAAAAATTATTGATAATTTAAGTTTTTTTTTATTTTTATTTTTATTATTTTTTCCTCTGTTACTTGAGTTCATAGGTATTCTTATTTTATTATTGTGATTTTTCTACTTTAAGATTTGTATTTTTAAAGCTATTAGCCATTTTCTTGATTTAATTAAATGGGAAAATAGAAATTTCCTACTTATCCAACTCAGTGTCTTGTCAACCTCAGTATTGTCGAAAGTTCGTTCGTCCTCTGTTGATTGGTCGAGCTTTCCATGCAAGTGTCACCCTGTCCCACGGTTCGATGCTTCCACCCTCCATTGTTTTGTGGTCTAATTCAATCTACGCCGTTCATTTCTAATATACAAAAATGGACGACATCAGTTCATTGTCTCCACGAGACAGAGAACCAAGAACCTTCCATGTTCAAACCCTAAGTTCTCACTCAATTCTTAACCAAATCACTAAGATTTTATTCTTACATGTTCATCTAGTCAAGACGAAGCTATCCATGCGGTTAGGTGGACATGCATTGTTGGTTTTCTTCATAAAAGACCAAACCGAGAACAAAATTTAGAAATTTGGAACCATACCTTATCCCAAGAGGTGAGACCTCAATTGAGCTTGACAGAGAGCTTCGCCTTGGTATCACAAACCTCCTCCTTGCTTCATTTTGGACTATGGATGGGTCTAAGTACGATCTAGACTAAAGGGTGTCACAGTTTGGTGTTGGAATGGGTTCGAGGCCACGGGAATGCTCAATTCTAATTGGGGTGAGTGTCTTAAGGCTTAGTGAAGCTTGTGGGATGGTTGGTTTTAGTTTTAAAGAGGTTGATGTCAAGGACAAAAATGGCCCTGAGTTTGGTTGGTGAAATTAGGGTTTAATAATAGAGAGGGAGGTTCGAGGATGGGGGGGATCGATTGCCTTGGTTAAGGAAAAAAACTTTTGCTTTTGGGAGCAAGAGGTTTTTGTGGCTAAGTAAGGAGCTTGGTGGTGTATGGAAGCTCTCGGGTATGGGCTATTTATACCCATGGGAGCTTGGGGTGGAGCTTGGCCAGGCATGGGAAAGCTCAGGTGACTCCTCAGAGAATTTCCAAAGGAATATCAAGGAATTTTGGGCAACAAAGAAAAGCTTTTCCATTTCTCCATGTCTTCATCATGGTGGCACCAATGGGAGTGGAGTGGCATGGGAATGACCTAAGCTTGACTGGGAAGACCTATTGGTGGGTGGCTAGAACCAAATTTGGTATAGTATTAGCTCGCCAAGGTTTGGTTTGGCTCTCAAAGGGTTGGTCAAAGAAGCCATGACCAAAGTGCCATGTGTCTCCTTCCATGGTGAAGAGTGCATGGTTTGTCATTTAGTGCTTAGACTTAGGCCAAATTATTTTAAATTGTTCTTTGTGTCACCCATGTACAAAGATAGGTCATGGTTAGGTTATGGCTGACCTATGGAGGATGAGTCATGGACTTTCGTTTTGGGTTTTGGGATTTTTGGGCTAACCTAATGTGCTTGGGTTTGGCCCAAAGGCTCAAGCCCTAATGACATCTAATAAATTTCCTAATTAAATAATTAGGTGAATTATGGGGGTTGACCCCATGCTACCAATTTTGGCCCCCAAGTGGTTTGCCGTCTTGACAACCTTGGGAGCCCAATTGTATGGCCATGGGGTTACTTGGTCAAAAATTGATCAAAATTGGGGTAGGCCCAAGCCTTAGGGTCAAGTGGGTGTGTTGGAATTTCAAGGCGGGTTTTAGGGTTCATTAGGGTCTGGGGAGGCCTTGGTGAGGCTATGTATCAATTTCGGTATATGCCCTTCCCATTGTGTAATTCACTGTAATGGTGACCCCTAGGGTCTATGGGAGGATTCCTAGGGACCCAGGGCATGTCTTACCCACGGGGAAGGGTTGCTTGGGTCTATTACCATACCAAAATCGTAAACCAACTTGGCTAAGGGTTGAGGGTTTTGGCTTGTCTTTATGAGGCCTAATGAAGCATAACCCTAGCTTGAGGATTATGTAAAGGTGAGTGGGTGGAACCTTCTACCCCAACGTAAACAACTACAACTTCACTTTTCAAAATAGAACTTATAATAAAAATTAAACAACATAAATTATGCATACACAACCATAGAAAAAATCATACATCCAAACAATCTTGATTAACACCAAATAAAACTGTGTAAAAATTCCTTTTCGATTTAGGAATATGAAAGATAATATGATTTGTAGACATATGCATAACTTATTGCTTCTTTTCTTTGCCTTTGGGTCCTTAATCATTGCATGAAAAGGGGTGATTTGACCCGTGAGAATCACTACCTTATAGAGCGGGTTTTGATTATGCATACTGATTGACCTTATTAAATAGATCTTCCATGTGTTCATTATTAAGGATTTGCATAACCCATTACACAGCGTTCTTAGGTGCACTCGACATTAATTAAAACTAAATGTTTGAGTGTGGTGAGGTATAAAACATTTAAATTTGAAATTTCAAAATATGCATGCATTAATTTTATGACATAATCCATACCACACATATTAAGGCAACTTGATTTCTAATCAAGTCGTAAGGCCTACTACTCCTGATAAACAACAACCTACCCTATCTTGCATCATTGAGACAGGTCATGCATGGTTTTGAATGTGATTAGGTGGTTTAGATGGTAGCCCTTTCCAGGCAGGGCTGTAAGTCCATTGCATTCCATGTTTTCCTTATTTTATGTTAAGGTTCCACAGTTTCACTTTCCTTGGTAAACTTCACCCTAGGCCTCCGTGGTCGCTCATCTGGTCATGACATAAATCCTCGCTTTTAGACTCCTGAATGATTGTATGACGTGTAGTATAAGTCCTAACATTCTAATAAAACACTAGGATGAAACATTAATTTTTTCTTTAAAAATGTCAAAAGTCAAACAATAGGATAGTCTGGGACACTACTTAGGTTGTCTCCGTATCCAAGTGTCCCCTACCTTTCATTTCTTTGTCTTTCATTAATAATATGTTCAACTTTTGAGCCTTTCCCGAGAAACCCGAACTTAAAAACTTCTTGAGGGTAAAACAGTAGCCTTAATCGAGAGTTTATTTAGAATACTCGAGTTGCTTAAGATATAATAAACTATAGGGACTTACCCCTATATGAAGGAGAAGACCCCATAACTAATCTAAATCCTATCTAGTCTTCAGATTAGATAGGGGAAATGATATGTAGGGTTTAATCCGCAGACCAGTGCAGATGTCCAATATTTTCTTAGTTCGAATAATCAAATCTATCGTAGAAGTTATCTTTTTACTTTTCAAGGTGATTTACTACTTTCAATGACGCGCTTGATTATTTGAACAATCAAAATCTTTGAATCTATACGGCATTCAAAAGCCATGTATCGCTGCAAAAATAAAACCCGACACTAAAATGTACCGCCGATTCGATCAATGTCAGTACTCCAAATGCGTGGCGAATGTGCTCGAACCACTAGGCCCAAAATGCCCATATAATACTTCGTCTTTCCTATTATTTTGAAGGTTTATTTTCTTATATAGGTAATTAAGGTGGCATGTATATAAAAATTGAAGTTTAGGTGTTAGATATGTAAATACATAAGAATTGAGTGGTATCTATAAAACTCTTCCTAGTTTTATTTATAGTAATACAAGATCTAAAGATGATTATGAAGATCCTTCGTCAAAATAGTCTGGCAAAAGCAACCAAAGCAATATAAGAAGAACATACATTTCACCGAAGCCTTCTCAATTTTCAGTGACAACATTGAACATTCAGAGTAGGAAATTGGTTATTTATTTTTGTGTTTAGGGTCTTTAAGCTTAACATACTTTTGGTCCATTTTTTTTTTCATTCTTATTCGGATAAGCTTCACCTAAAACGCAGCCCGCGGGGTTCGATCCGCGGTCTGCGTTTAGTGTAAAAACTCAATCGTACTTTCGGATAAGTTGCCGGAACATATTTTACAGACGATTATCTTTGAAAATGCCACCGGCACTTAGAAGTTACCCCAAACATTTTGAAAATGCGGCCCGCACTTATTATTCTCCTTATCAATAATGATAAGTATGTTTATATTCTTTTCATATTATAAATTAAAAGGTAAAAGAAGGTTTTATTTTACAAAAAAACATTTGCAAGAATGCGACATTATTCTGCATCACCAGGACCACAAGAATATTTGCCATTTCCAAGCTCAAGCAAACCAGCGCTCCCTCTCTCTCTCTCTCTCTAAAACACGTACGCGCATCCCTTCCCTCTAAAGCAAAATGAGTGGCCTTGTTGCACTCAGTAGCTGGCCATAGCTGTGGATGGCATGACCTTGTTGCCTACACCTATTCCTCCCAGCCAGCTATCTCCCATAGGTAATAATACGAACCCACATGAAATATTAAGATGACATGCTTTCGCTGGCCAGATGTCTGTCCTTCCCCTGCCCAAATGTGGCCCCACTTCTCTACTTGGATTCTCCTGATGAACTCTTCGCACTGCTTCACTTGTTGCTGGAAATGAGATGGGAGCAGATGAAAGCATGGATGGATGTCATCATCATATCATGTCTTGGATGCAGGCATGGTGGGATGTGGTGGATAAAAATCAGATATGAAATCACTAAAAGATGTTTCAATTCAGTGCAAACGTGCATTTGATTCTCCTTGTTCCGTTCTTTAGCTTGTTTTTTTATTTTTCTTTGGGCGAGAAGGACTGGTTTTTCTGTGTTCATGCGTGTGGATGGAAGAGAAGTAAACAGTGTTTCGTTTCATGGGTTTTTTCTATTGGAATTATTTGTAAGCTATATATATATAGAGAGAGAGAGAGAGAGAGAATCATGTCTTCATTCTTTAGTTTACTATGTCATGATTCATGTCATGATTTTTTCGACAAGTTTTACGCTGGCTGTCGACTACCTAACGCAACCCTCCACTTTTCTGAGAGAGAGAGAGAGAGAGAGAGAGAGAGAGAGAGAGAGAGAGAGAATCATGCCTTCATTCTTTAGTTTACTATTAGAGAAAAATTATTGCATCAAGACACATGATGCAAATTTGTAACAGACGTCCAATGATAAAGGGTCACGTGACAATTTGGATCCACTGACATACAAGATTTGGTGACTCAGCTATTGGACACATGATGGTGTCATGATACAATAATTGGAGCAAGAGGGGGAGCTTGGTAAGGCCTAGTAAGATTAATGTTTGATTATTTGTGTAGGAGTAGACTTTTTATTTTTCTTTTTAATTTTTTGGAAAGAAATTTATCTTATATTTTATTTTATTTTATTTTTAAACAGTATATAATTAAATGGCAAATGGACTCTCCTTGAAAAAGTTCATACATATCCTAATTGTAATCAAAAGTTTATGATTAAGAAGACTAGTTTATAATAAGTGTTTAAACTCCAAGCATTAAGGAAAAGTTAATATTTTCAGAAAAGAGTAGCGAGTGTATTTAAGAAATCTACTAATGCTTTTATTTTGGAAAAATACCACTTAATTCCTATGTATTTATATATCTAACACCTAAACTTATGTTTTTACATATATTGTGGCTTGTCTTTTGCATTAGAAAGGTGTATTTCATTTTGATTTTTGATGTGATGTGAAAGATTTGGATGGTATAAATGTAAAAAAGTAAGATTTAGATACGTAAATACATAGGATTTGACTACAAAGTATGTAAGTACCCTTTTTATTTTTCATTATAACATAAGTTATAATTATTTACTTTGCAAAATATAGTAGAAGTATATGAAGCTTTTCAAATATATAATAGTAGAGTCTTAGAAGAAGCTCAAAATTTACCACTAGAACAACGATTGGGGGACGAAACCCGCGCTAAATGACTAAGATGTACTAGGGAAAAACTAACAACAAGCATAGGTTAAGGGACCAAAGATCTTATGTGTTGGCAAAAAAAGAAATGGGGAGACTTTGATTCCAGTTCTATCTTGAGTTGCTATACATAATGAGGGACAAGTAGTTAAATAGGTAAATATTTGAGAGATAGTATGTTGAAGTGAATAAGGTTGATGTGCACACTATATGAGACACTAAGAGCTAGAATAGAGCCTTAAGGATGATAACTATTGGAGTCAATCATGAAGGTGACAAGGGATTGTGATAAGTGATAGTGCACGATAACAATAAATGATACTAGTTAAGAGAGGAGATGCAAGGCCAAGCTAGGCTCTCAATTGACTAACATGGCTATAAATGATATAGTTTAACATAAGATGATAATAAAGCTAGTAATAGATTTAAATTTAAGTTGGGAGCTACTCGTGTTATATATGGCATGTCTTCAAAGCCTAGATAAATATTGGTGAAATTAAGGAATATATCATTTTAGCCAAATCTCTTTAATAATTGACCAAGATTTTTGAATTATCCAAAATTTAATGAGACTAATAGAGCACTAATCAAGGTTTGTAAAAATGACCTTTGGGCATTCTCAAGTTTTACAAACTGCTAATATATTAAGTGTTT
This sequence comes from Phalaenopsis equestris, assembly GCF_001263595.1. Classification (NCBI taxonomy): domain Eukaryota; kingdom Viridiplantae; phylum Streptophyta; class Magnoliopsida; order Asparagales; family Orchidaceae; genus Phalaenopsis; species Phalaenopsis equestris. The sequence continues at coordinate 219,473 of NW_018164833.1, read as the reverse complement.
AATATGTTTATAGTTTTCCAAAATAATGCAAATTTCAAAATATTAGTAAAATTCATCTAACAACATCATTTCTAAGCAGTCATAACTTGCACATTACTTAGTGTTGCACCAACCCGCTTCCCCTCATTTAAGCTACTATTCTTCCCCACAACTTTTATAATTGAAATGAAATAGGTTTCAACAAGAAACTAAATAAATATAAAGAATAGAATGAAATAGGAAGAAGATAATCATGAAGCAAAGTGCAAACAACATATTTCCATTGAAGTCCTATCACGCCATAGAATGTACATAGTGCAATCTTTATATAGACTTTTCAGATACACAAAATTTAGAGAGGTTTTTGTAGACATATGTTCAGTACTTTATTGATTAGTTTCATTCTAAATTCATTGTCTCGGACAATTACTACAAATTGTAATGTTATCAACCTCCCCCAAGCTAATATTATTGGTAATAACACCAGTTTGTCTCTTAGCATAGTAAACATAAGTGTTGGTAAGGACTTTGTAAATATTTCTACAGATTGATCAGCTATTGGAATGTATTTGATATTTAATTCATTGGATTGAATAAATTCTCTTATTAAATAATATTCAATTTATATATGTGTTTTTTTCTCGCATGAAAAAAAGAATTTTGATTACAATATATGGTGGTCTGTTGCTGAATTTCAATTTGGAATTCCTGTCATAACCACCTGAGTCATATGACATCCATTGATGTTGAAGCAAGTGTTTTGTATTTGGCTTCTCTAGAAGACTTAGCTATAGTTGGTTATTTCTTCACTTACGATGGAGCTAGATAATTACTTAAATAAGAGCAATATCTTATAATAAATTTGTGGTTGTTGAATCACTATCCCAAATTGCATCTAAATAGAAACTAAATAAAAAAGGTCTAGATTGAATAGGAATACCAATTTAAAGAGTGCCTTTGATGTAGCGTAGAACACTTTTAAGTTGTTAAAAATGGATGTACAATAGTTCATGTAGATGTTGTTGATTAAAAATAAATGTGATATTCGATCCTGTTTTTGTAAGGTATTGAAGAGTTGCCATAAGATTTTTGTACAACTTAAGATTATCAAATGGTTGCTAATATTCAGGTATGGATTAATTTTAGAAGTGATCATAATAGGATGAAATTTACACTCTATTGTGCCATCCCATTTTAGTATTTTTGAAACATAATATTTTAGAGAGAAAAATAGATCATTTTGAATAGGATTAATGTTAATGCTAAGAAAGTTAAAAATTGTTCCTAGATTATTCATAGAAAATTTGCTTTAAAGATCTTTCTAGAGTTGTTGAGTGAATATGGTGATATTTTCAATGGACAAAACATCATATAAATACAACAAAAGGTAAGTATATTTTAAATTTTGTTGATATATAAGTAATTTAATGGGCATAATATCATATACATAGCTAAGAAGGTGTTTAGTGAAAGTGTTAAACCACTACCAAAGTGTTTGTTTAAGGCCATAAATAATTTTTTTTAAGAGATGACATGATTTGGTAATGTGTTGTCTACACATCTAGGTGATTAACTTGTATAGATGACTTCATTTAGACTGTCATGTGAAGAACATTTGAAACATCTAATTTAAATACCATTTTTAAGAGATGACATGATTTGGTAATGTGTTGTCCACACATCTAGGTGATTAGCTTGTATAGATGACTTCATTTAGACTCACATGTAGAAGAACATTTGAAACATCTAATTTAAATACCTTTCACTTATGATGAAAGACATGCAACAATAAGTAGAGTATGAGTTGTAGGAAAATTGTTTTGCAACCGAGCCAAACATTTCTTTACAGCTAAGTGCATATTATTGTTGAAATCTTTGAGTTACTAGCCTAGCATTATACCTAGCAACATATTTATTCCTATGTCATTGATTTTAAAAATCCTTTTGCATTCTATAATTTTTTTATTGGAATTTTAGAACTATGATCCATGTTTCTTAGTTTTGTAATTGCTTTAACTCTTACTCCGTTGCCTTTTTCTTATGATTATGTTCAGTTTCCTGAGTGTAATTAGTGGGTTCAAACACTTGACTATGAATGTGCTTTAAATTAAAGTTTTTTTTTGCTAGAAGACACCAAGATTTTGATCTAGTAATCATGTGATTATGAGGTGGATGCATAGTTAATGTATTGATATTGGTATTGTGAGTAGGTCATGGAGCATGTAATGTTTGTTTTATTGTTGAATGTAACTGGATTATGATTGTGTATTGGAGTTTTTTTAGTTTTAAGTGATTTCTTATTTATAATTGATATATGTATTAATGTGAATGATGCAATAAGTGATGTTTTTTTTTTTGTTTTTAATTTTTATTGATAGATTCTTTGTAGGAAAATGTTTATCCATTGAAAATAATATTTTTGGAGATAATAGTTTACCTTTAGTGAGATTAAAGCACTTGTATCCTTTGATATTTTCAAGATAGCCAATAAGGAACAAAGTGTTGCTCATCGTTCTAATTTGTTTCCCTAAACCGAAAGAATCCATTGATAGAAAGCACATCTGTAAACTTTGATATGTTGAAAATCTAGTATTGTGTTATGTAGCATGTGATATAGAGATTTATTATTGACAGTGAGAAATGACATTCTATTAATTAAGTGTATTGTTATGAGTATTGTCTCCAACCAGAAATATGATGGAAGATTTGAATTAGCTAGAAGCATAAAGGATGTATCCAAAATGTTTCCAGGCTTGTGTTTTTTTTAAGAGAATGTAATTTATGCATTTTCTTGATCCAATCAAAAATGTATTTTTGTAAATGAGATTTATACATTTTCATGATCAAGTCTTTAGCAATGGACACTGATTCATAAAAGCCAACTGAAAGCACAAAACAAATCTGAACATAAAACAAAGAAAGGACAACCTTAAAATAAATTCAAGCTTCTACACATACATAGATTTCCCATAATCAATTTCTTGCATTCTTTTTGTCCCAACTATATTGGAATCTTTTTAAGACATGCTATATCCTGTCTCTTGAACTTAGAGATCCATTTGCTATATAGAAGCTAACTTTTAGTAGTGCAAAAAGACACTTTCTGATTTCTCTTGAAAGGAAAGAATGAATATAATAGATGTTCATTTGTCCAAAAGAAGATATGCTACAAATATGAGAACTTAAATCAATTTATGTAATCAAGCACGCATCTCACTTATTCATAAATCAACTACTTTGCATATGCATTGCACAAGTATGATTAATGAAATGCTCAGGTTCAATTATACTGTCTGCTGATCCTAGAGATGCCAAACAACTGAAGCAAAACATGTAATTGCTAACTATTAATTGAAAATAAAGTGTGAGATTAATAATTATTGTTGTACAGAAAGATGTTTGCTGATCTCCCATGAATTGCAGTAAATAAATATCATAGATGCCAATTTGTTCAGTAGATGATATGCCATAAATTTGATGCCCTTCTGCTGGGAATTCAATCATTAAGAAATTAAATTCACATATCTTGGACAGATACTGAGCCATATATAATGTCTCCATTCCTACCTATCATTGCAATGAATGCATGCAGTACCATCCTGAATTTGGCCAACCAACCAAGCTACCCCATTGCTTCACCCATACACATTAAATATTTAAATACTACAAACATAAGAATCAGTTATTTTCTCATCACACATTTAATGCACAAAAGCCACAAAAGAGACCTGGTTCTGTACCACATCATTAATTTTTTCCATTATTGTGCTTTGACATTCATTAAAATTTGACTAAGAAACTCAGAAATCTCGAGCATACTTACTCTAGCACCTCAGCAGATATAAAAAATAAAATGCAGTATATATCTATCTACCTCTATATATATATAGAATGTGCTTCCTCCTCTTTCAAGATGTCATGTGAGAAATCTGCAACAACATCACTTTATTCACTTGAGAAAAGATTGGTTGATGGACGGAACCGTCAACCAATTCTTTTGTGCTTCGCCAGCATCGTTAGGTAATGCGAGCCAGGACCCCATGAGTCAAATCATTCGAGGTCCCTTTCCTTTTAGGCAACAATTGTCTAAGGCAATATTTGAACCTCAAATCAGAGGGATCTTACACCGCCGAAGCTAATGCTCTACCAACTGACCTGTGAACAAAGCTCTTAATATTCTAAGTTTTAGCTGAAGCACCACGAAATTGCATCCATACGTATAAATGGTAGAGAATAATTCAGATAGTATTTTTATAACACAGTAATTTTTTCTTTCCTATTCTTTACCAGCCATGTTTTTGGCACCAGCAAAGCAACCCATTTTTAGCATATTCTTTCACATGAAATTACACACATACAAAATGGTCATTATTTTGATTTTTTAATACAACACAATTTTTATATAATTTTAAAATGTGTCATCAAAAATCATGATGCTGTCACCATATTCATATTCTTATACATAGAATGTGCTTCCTCCTCTTTCAAGATGTCATGTGAGAAATCTGCAACAACATCGCTTTATTCACTTGAGATTCAACGTAAAAACAATATAAAAATGAAAATAGTGGACTGAATTTCTCATGACAGAAGTCATAAGCAATCATGCTGACACTTACAAACATTGCTGTTACAAAAGCTTGCAAATTAATTCATGTGAACCAATCATACTTGCTAAAAAACATGTTGTGACAATATATTTTATATGCTTTCTGATTTTTTTTCCTCTACATTCCACGTTGAAATTTCCATAAACCCCAAGTACTTAGTCTTCCATTTGGCAGAGATTAACACAAGTGATCCAATTAATTAATTACAAGGAAAAGACAGCAGTCACATCTGTTGACATAAGCTGCTGATAGTATATAAACTATGTTTCTAAGGTAAAGGAAAAGAGATGTAGGAAGTGTATGGCAGAGTTATTATGCACAAGTGGCAATGTCCAAATAAATAAGAGAATCATTTAGTACTTCTTAAAACTGCAACAAGGAATGCAAGATCCCAAGGAAGGAAGGGGGCTTCAAAAAGTCGAGAGTTAATTAGAATTGGGAGAGACGAGAAATAGAGCACACCTATAGAGACGATGAGCAAACATAATGCAGCCATGGTGTGGAAGACAAGAAGGGAAACACTGCTGCACGCAGAAGAAAAGTCAAAAGAGAACTAATGTAAAGTGAGCACACAATAGCCTTTAGATGCTATAGGGGCATTGTTATTTAAGATGATGAAAATATGTTTAGGGTTAGTTTTTTAAGGACAGCACCACTCCCTATTGCCTAATGGAATCAAACAAACGACATGATCGAAATAAGGAAATATGGAAGTCTAAATAAAAAATGTATATAAGTTATCCCACCTGCACGTGCAATATGAAAATATATAACTTGTATGAAAACAACTAAGTATGTGGAGTCTATTTTAATAAGTAAATGTATGTAGTAACATAAATTAAACCCAAATCACTTGAACAAAGGAGAAAACCGTGAAAAAATAGAACTTTCCAAAGGTTTCTTCTTCCTCCATCATAATCACATCTTCTACCTAATTACACTACAACCACAATCCATTAAAACTTGTTAAAACCACAATTTTTAAAGTTGAAAGTGAAAGCTTTGCAACAAACTTATGGAATCTATAGATAGCTCTCCTATAAAAAATCTCAATAAATAAAGCAAGGAAGTAAAGGTGACACTCAAGATGGGAACTTTCCCAAGGAATAAGTGCTTGCGCCATAAAGCAACCAAGAAAAATAAGAAAGCAAGCACCAACTTAAAAAACAAGCATCATCCACATTAAAAAACATGTCATTAGTCAGTCATGGAACTAATGAGTAAACTATTCCAATCCTTTCACACTTATTTGCTAAACTCCCCATGCAACGTCCACCACCACCAAAATTCCCTCAACCCTAAACCTAGGGTTAGGGTTAGGGTTAGGGTTAGGGGTATTATTATCATTAAACCTTAAGAAACAAGTAAGTTTAATTAGAATGCAAAATAACTAATAACATTCGCATCCAATTTAATTGCAGTGCCAAGAAGAAACCGAGAAGAGTGGCTTGTTTTGCCAACCAAGGAAGCAAGAGCCCCTCACCACCTGAAGTTTATATCCTTCTGCTGGATAATGAAGTCAGGGTTGAGGGGTCGGATCCGGTTCCAGTGATGCGGATGGAGGGGGGATTGGCGGGGTCGGAGCGGTCGGCTATGGCTTGAAGGAAGGGAGGCCATTGGAGGCCGTGAGAGGTGTCGAAGTCAAGGATGTGAATGCGGTGGTGGCCATCGACGGCGTCAAGGATGGCTTGGTTTGCGGTGAGATGAGCAAAGCGGAGAAAAGGAGTGATTTGGTAAAGAGAGAGGTAGGAGGATTGAGCGGAATTGTTGGATTCAGAGGGAGGGAGGTGGGTGAGAGGGTTTAGGAGGAGGGAGAGAGCGAGTGTGAATTGATGGGTGATGCGGTCGGTGGAGTCTCCGTAGGGGGTGGTGGTGGCAGCGGAGAGGAGGGAGATGGCGCGGCGAGCGGCCGGGTGGTCTGCATGGTGGATGAGTTCGGCGCAGCGGAGGAGGAGGTAGACGGGGGAGGGGGAATCGTGGTGCCGGCGGTTACGCCGGTGGGATTCTTCGTCACCTTCTTCTTCATGTGATTTAATTGAGCTCAACATTGAGAATGAGTAAGTGGTTTAGAGGAGTGATGAAAAACATAAGAAGAGTGAGGAGTGTCTGCATTTCCTTCCTTTAATATAACATCTGCAAGTGAAGCTTACCTGAAAGGACAACATCTGCCAAAGAAGCAGTGGGGAGAGGAGGCTGCTGCTTCTCTAATGTTGATGGACTATTCACAAATCTTCATTTGTCTATTTCTATCTCACTAACTCTATGGCTCTCTCTCTCTCTCTCTCTCTCTCTCTGTTGGGAACGGCCATGGGGGGGGGGGGGGGGGGGGGGTGTGGGATGT